>NC_081557.1:40781045-40799220 GCF_022355385.1 Mustela nigripes | reverse complement strand
AGGTCATGATCCCAGCGTCCTGGGATCGAGTCCCATATCGGGCTCCTTGCTCCGCAGGGAGCCTGCTTCTCCCTCTGACTCTGCCTTCCACTCTGTCTGCCTGTGCTCGATCTCGCTCGCTTTCTCTCTGACAAATAAATAAATAAAATCTTTTTAAAAAATAATAATAATAATAATAAATCAAGAACAGCTATCCAACTTTTGTCTCTAGTAAACAGAAAATTCATTGATAATGCATAAATCCAATGATTTAGAGAATAAATGTCAGGATTAAGAAAAACAGAAAAAAGGGGCACCTGGATGCTCAGTTGTTAAGAGTCTGCCTTTGGCTCAGGTAGTGATCCCAGGGTCCTGGAATCAGGTCCCATATGGGGCTCCATACTTAGCAGGAAGCCTGTTCCTCCCTCTCGTACTCCCCCTGCTTGTGTTCCCTCTCTCATTGTCTCTTTCTGTCAAAGAAATAAAATCTTTAAAAAGAAAAAAAAAAAGGAAAAACAAAAAAGAAAACAAACTGAATATAAAACTAAATGTATAACTTTGCATATTGGGGCGCCTGGGTGGCTCAGTCATTAAGCGTCTGCCTTGGGCTCAGGTCATGATCCCAGGGTCGTGAGATTGAGCCCCACGTTGGGCTCCCTTTTAAGCAAGAAGCCTGCTTCTCCCTCTCCCACTCCCCCAGCTGTGTTCCCTCTCTCGCTGTCTGTCAAATAAATAAACAAAATCTTTAAAAACCTGCACATTATGAAGCTCTTTAGAACGCACCTTCTTACTTAATAAAATGTTTTCTTTAATAGCAGTAAAGAAAGAACTATAGGCAGTTTGAAATGCTATGAAAACTATACAGTTGGGGTGCCTGGGTGGCTCAATGGGTTAAAGCCTCTGCCTTCGGCTCAGGTCATGATCCCAGGGTCCTGGGATCCAGTCCCCATCAGGCTCTCTGCTCTGCAGGGACTATACAATTGCTATTGTATACAAATACAAACTATACAATTGCATATCATTATTTTTAAAAAGAAAGGCTTCTCAAGTCTGTACCTCCAAATACCTTCCAAATGTGCCCTCACACCGAGCACCACTAATGATCACCCCAGTTCACTCTCATCATCTTTCACCTGGAAGACAGCAGCAGCCTCACCACCTCACTCCCTGAGATTCCTGCTTCTCTTCACTCCAACATGTTCAAGCATCTGGCAGTATGGAAATAAGCTCTGCAAAGTCAAAATTTATCATGCTAACTTTCTTTATTTTTTTTTTTTAAGATTCTATTTATTTGACACAGAGAGAGAGATCACAAGTAGGAAGAAAGGCAGGCAGAGAGAGAGAGGGGAGGAAGCAGGCTCCTTGCAGAGCAAAGAACCCGTCACGGGGCTTTATCCCAGGATCATGACCTGAGCCGACGGCAGTGGCTTAACCCACTGAGCCACCCAGGCGCCCCTCATGCTAACTTTCTTTTTTTTTTTTTTTTAAGATTTTATTTATTTATCTGACAGAGATCACAAGTAGGCAGAGAGGCAGGCAGAGAGAGAGAAGAGGAAGCAGGCTCCCTGCTGAGCAGAGAGCCCGATGCGGGACTTGATCCCAGGACCCTGAGATCATGACCTGAGCCGAAGGCAGCGGCTTAACCCACTGAGCCACCCAGGCACCCTCATGCTAACTTTCTTGATCAAAATCCTTAAATGATTCTCCCAGTGGCTACATAATAAAATTGTCTAAAGCCATTACTTTAGGAACTTCCACATCACCCAAGATGGAAATAACAATGACTGAATTTATCCACCAACCTGTAACAACTAAAAGCGAGGCAAAAACAATGGTTTTCAGACACTGACATCAGGCAGTAGAGGACAGTGAACCGTGAGAGAAAGTAAACAAATAAGTGGGCCCTACAATTGCTCCAGCTTACTCCCTGGTGAGCATTTCCAGACTGCAGGAGGGGGGAAAGGGAAATCCAAGCAGAGTCCAACAGTATCCCTGAGCTGAAGCAATAGTTAGGAGTTCAGGAAAACCAATAAGGTTGGAATTCACAGTGCAGAATACTAAAGAGAAGAGAGAGTCAAAGGAAGAGAGACCAGAGATCCATAGATGGTCTCCTGAGTCTTCAGCTAAATACCAATTAGTACTTGAGTATGAGAAAACCAACTCAGAGGCCAGGGAATAAACCACATGAAAGGAACAGAGAAAATGACTCTCCAGAGCTCACAAAAGGCAGGAATAGTTTGTGTTCCCAACAGCCAGGAAGTGGGAGGAGGGGGAAAAACTATTTTAATTCCTTGGGCCTCACGAAGAAATTTCAGAACGGTATATTGCCTTAGTAGTGTGGAAAAATCAGCCCTTACACTAAATGCTGCTGTGGGCCCACCTAACAAAAAGGAAAAACAAGACTCAAAAATATCAAACCATTTCCAAGTGATTTAATTACATTTGAGGACAAAGTTCAAGAATATATACAAGAACTTAAAAATATTCATCACTCAACAGAGTAAAATACGCAATGTCTAATATCTAGCTAAAGACTACCAGCCATGAAAAGAAGCAGAAAAATATGAGCCATAATGAAAAGAAAACCAACTAACTAAAATAAACTTCAAATCCGGGATGCCTGGGTGGCTCAGTTGGTTAAGCAGCTGCCTTCGCTCAGGTCATGATCCCAGCGTCCTGGGATCGAGTCCCACAGCAGGCTCCTTGCTCCGCAGGGAGCCTGCTTCTCCCTCTGCCTCTGCCTTCCACTCCGTCTGCCTGTGCTCGCTCTCACTCTCTCTCTCTCTGACAAATAAATAAATAAAATCTTTAAAAAAAAAAAAAATCAATAATCTATTTTAAAAAAATAAAATAAAATAAAATAAAATAAACTTCAAATCAATACAGGTGATGAAATTAGGAGATAAGGACATTCAAAATTATTATGAGTATAATGCGTATTTCCAGGAATAGTGAAATGAGGGCACCTAGGTGGCTCAGTCAATTAACGTCTGCTTTTGGCACAGGTCATGATAACAGGGTCCTAGGAACAAGCACTACATCAGGCTCTGCTCAGCAGGGAGCCAGCCTCTCCCTCTCCCTCTGCTACCCACCCTGCTTGTATATGTGTAGCACTCTCTTTCTTTCTCTCTCAAATAAATAAAATATTTAAAAAAAAAAAAAAAGGAATAGTGACAGGAAAAATATACTGAATAGAATTAACAAATTAGACACTACAGAAAAAACGATTCATAAACTTTAAGTTATATCAATAGAAACTACAAAATGAAAATGAAACACAGGAACAGCCCAAAAAAGTACAGAACAAAGCAGCAATAACCTGTGGAATAATTTTCAATGGCCTAGCATGCATGATTAAAGCAGTACAACAAACTCCAAATACAATAATAATAATAAAGAAAACTGTACCAAGGCATATCATATATTGTTTTAAAGATTTTGTTAATTGTCAGAGAGAGAGAGAGAGCAGTAGGCTCCCCACTGAGCAATGAGCCCAATTAGGGACCCGATCCCAGGACCATAGGATCATGAGCTGAGTTGAAGGCAGCAGCTTAACTGACTGAGCCACCAGGCATTCCCACATTATTATTTTAAAAAGACAGAAAGCAAAAATGTTGAAAACCATAAGAAAAAAGGCACATCCTATAGAGTAACAAAAATAAGAAAGGCAGCAGACTTCTCACAAACAATGCAAGCTGGAACATAGTAGAATCACATCTTTAAAATACTTAAAGAATGGGGCGCCTGGGTGGCTCAGTGGGTTAAAGCCTCTGCCTTCAGCTCAGGTCATGATCCCAGGGTCCTGGGATCAAAGCCCCGCGTCGGGCTCTCTGCTCCAAAGGGAGCCTGCTTCCTCCCCTCTCTCACTCTGACTGCCTCTCTGCCTACTTGTGATTTCTCTCTCTGTCAAATAAATAAAAATTTTAAAAATAAAATACTGAAAGTAAAAAATAAAATACTGAAAGAAAAAAAAATCAAATCAACATTTTGTGACCTATGGGCCTTAGATTAATCTTTCCAACCATGAAACATCAGACATCTCAGCCTGGGGAACAGTTTTACCACAGTAGGCAGCACCAGCATGAACCAGCAGGAGAACCACATAAACCAAAAAGACCAAAATAACACTGCAAAAGCTCTGAAAATTAAACTGCCACTAGAACAACAACTCACAAAATAAGACCATGTTCCATGTGCTAAATCTAAATAGAATGACTAATACAATGGCCAAAATGGCCAGGATATAATAAAAAATCACCCATCATACCAGGAACCAAACCTGAATGAGAAAAGACAGTCAACTAATGTCAACACAGACATGAATCAGATATTGGAACATATGACAAGGATTTTAAAGCAGCTGTTAGGGGTTCCTGGGTAGCTCAGTCAGTTTGGCACCTGACTGCTGATTTCAGCTCAGGTCATGATCTTAGGGTGGTGGGATCTAGCCCTATAACAGGCTTTGTGCTCAGCATGGAGTCCGCGTGTCCCTCTCCCTCTGCAGCTCCCCACTCTGCTCATGCACACAGACTATCTCTAAAATAAATAAATAAATAAAAATCTTTAAAAAAAAAAAAAAAAGCAGTTGTCATAAAAATTCATCAAAAATCAATCACAAATTCTCCTGAATGATGAAAAACAGAAAATATCAGGAAATAGAGTCATAAAAGAAAATTCTAAAGCCAAAAAATACAAAATAACCTCCTAAATAAATAAATTAATAAAATTCTTGAGCATTAAATAACAAAAATAAAATTCTCAAAGAATAGATTCAACAGTAGACTAGTTATGGTATAGGTTAGAATTAGCAAACTTGAGGACAAGTCAGTAGAATGTACCCAATCTAAACTAAGAGAAAATAAGGAAGAGAAAATATTGAACTAAGAGAAATATGAAGAACAGAGCCTTGGGAAACTCAAGGGACCATAACAAAACATCTAGTGTTCATAACACTGGAGTATTAGAAGACAAGAGGTGGCACTGAAAGAGTATTTAGAGACAGTAATGGCTGAAATACTCCCAAATGTGGCAAAGCAACCAAAAAATTCAAGAAGTTGAGTAAACTTCAAACAGAATAAACTCCAAAGAAATTTACATGAAGACACCTCATTATTAAATTTCTAGAAACTAAGAAGAAAAAGCTCTTTGAAAGAAGCCAGAGAGAAAGAACACATTAACAACAGAATAACACCAACTGAAATGACAGCAAACTGCTCATCAGAAATCATGAAAGTCATGGGGCGCTTGGGTGGCTCAGTGGGTTAGGCCTCTGCCTTCTGCTTAGGTCTTGGTCTCAGGGTCCTGGGATCGAGACCCGCATCGGGCTCTCTGCTTGGTGGGGAGCCTGCTTCCCCCTCTCTCTCTGCCTGCCTCTCTGCCTGTGATATCTCTCTAAATAAATAAATAAATAAATAAATAAATAAATAAAATCTTAAAAAAAAAAAGAAATCATGGAAGTCAGAGGAAAGTGGTACAACACTTTTTAAGTGTTAAAACAAATAATGGCCAACTATGAATTGTGTTTCCAACAAAACTATTCTTCAGGAGTGAAGGGAAAATGAATGTTTTCAGATGAAAAAAACTAAAAGGTAGCAAACCTACCCTTAAAGATCAGTTAAAGGAAGTTGTTCAAACAGAAAGGAAATGCTACAAGAAGCAATACTGAAGCATCAAGCTGAAAGAACAACAGAAAAAGTAAAAATATTAAGTACATAGAGTAAACTGTCATTGCTATGAGTTTTATCAATCATATTTGATTAAAATAAAAGTTATAACAATTTAATCCAACGTCTGAATACCTTCTAAAACATTCCCCAATACTTGTTCATCCTCTGCCTTAACATCTGAAGTGAAATGAAATCATTACCTCCCAAATTATTAGAAAGTTCTTTCTTCTGTTGAAATAGCTGTTCAGAATCCAAGTCTCCCTAGGACTGGGGATTTTTATTTTCGCTCAGGTCAGTCACCCTCAGATCAAGATCCAACCAACACTTTTTTAAAGATTTTATTTATTTATTTGACAAAGAGAGAGATCACAAATAAGCAGAGAGGCAGGCGGGGAGGGGGCGCGGGGGGAAGCAGGCTTCCCGCTGAGCAGAGAGCCCAATGCAGGGCTTGATCCCAGGACCCCGAGACCAGGACCTGAGCCAAAGGCAGAGACTTAACCCTCTGAGCCATCCAGGCAACCCCCCCCCCTTTTTTTAAGATTTTATTTATCCAACCAACATTTATAAGTACAGCTATTATACATGAAGCATGTACTCCTAACAACCTATGAAATAAAAATATTAATCTCCATTTTACACATAAATAAATCAGATAATGCTCCCAAAGTCACACTGTATAAATAAGTGGCAGACCACAAATGTGAATTCACATCATCCTAAATCTACTATTCAAATGCTTCTCAACCAATGGCTAGTGCCCTAGTATCAACTGAATCCACGCCTCTTCCCAGTGCAGTATCATCCACTCTCTATCCTTATTCTAATAGGCTTCAGGATCACTTAAAATTTCTCTGTCCTTGAAGCTTATTGCTTGCCTGACTTGCAACATTTAGCTGTCGTATAGGGCGGATGAATGGGGGCTGCCAGAATCAACTCTTCTTTCAACATAGAACTTAATCTGTATATGACCCTGGTAAATATGTCTAGTCTGGCTCTCTCTTGTTCTTTCTGTTCTACTGAAAGAAACTAGACCATTCCAGGTTTGAAAGCCCAGAGATATAATAATTAACATTCTTTGTACTCAATGTAAACAAGCTAAAAATAAGCTCAACCATCTCCTATAAGTAATCAACTACTTAAAGACAATACTATGTCTTCTCAATTTGCTTTCCATTACCCTTCTCACATCACTCATTCTCCTAAGTCCAAACACTTTCTTTTCTCAAAACACTACTATCGTAAAGACACAACAGTAATTACGAATAGAAAAAAAATGAAAATGGGGGCGCCTGGGTGGCTCAGTGGGTTAAAGCCTCTGCCTTTGGCTCAGGTCCTAATGGCCCAAGGTCCTGGGATCTAGCCCCGCATCAGGATCTCTGCTCAGCAGGGAACCTGCTTCCTCCTCCCTCTCTCTCTGCCTGCTTCTCTGCCTACTTGTGATCTCTGTCAAATAAAATAAATAAAATCTTTAAAAGAAAAAAAAAAAATGTAAATATCTTCCCACAGTAAATACCTTCAAACTAGTTTAAGAAACTCCTCACAGATAGACACATGCACCATTAAGTCTTGTTAAAAACAAAAACAAAACACTACATCAAGAGCTCTCAGGCCTCTCGGTCTTGGTCTCTCACAGAAAAATGATCTTAGGTCCCTTCTGGATCTAAAACTCTACATATAACAAATACCAGAAAATGTAAAATGTATACATTTTACCACTAGAGGGCATAAAGCTATGATTGTTGACAAAAACCTCTTCCAAGTAGACTACCTTACTAGGAAAACTATAGTATTTAAACTGTATGAATTTAAACTAAGCCTCAATAATTTGTCTGCTGGCTAAGAACTCCAGGCTACTGCCTAAACATTGTTATTTTACATGATGTAGAATAAAAGACCTCTCTCTGCACTGGTTAAATTTATCTTGAACCAGTACTTTTGTAATACTGAGAAAACAGCAAACCTTGCAAATGAAAGAAGAGGTAGAAGAAGAGAAGAAAGAACGGAGGTATAAAGAAAAGAGAAGGAAGGAGGAGACTGGTGGAGGAAAGGGGTAAATGGGTGATAGGCATTAATGAGAGCACTTGTAATGAGCTCTGGGTGTTACATGCAAATGCTGAATCACTGAATTCAACCCCTGAATAATAACCCCTGTAATAATACATTGTATGTTAACTAATTTGTATTTTTTTAAGAATTTATTTATTTATTTGACAGAGATCACAAGTAGGCAGAGAGGCAGGCAGAGAGAGAGAGAGGAGGAAGCAGGCTCCCCACTGAGCAGAGAGCCCGATGCGGTACTTGATCCCAGGACCCCGGGACTGAGCAGAAGGCAGAGGCTTAACCCACTGAGCCACCCCGGTGACTCACTAATTTGAATTTAAATACCCTCCCCCAAAAAAAGAGAAGGGAAGAGAAAAAGCAGCTTTAAAAAAAAAATTTCTGCAGCATAATACTGTGCCTTTCAAAGCATTTTAGAAATGGATTACCATTATATCAGAGAGTATCTAACCACTGTTCATAATACAACAGAAAAAAAAATTCCCACATGAACATTTCAGATAAATTTCTTAGAAACAGTTTAAAAATACTAATAAGTTAGCAGTATAATATATCCATCCTTTTACAATGAAAAGAGAATAGCAAATTCTTAACAATTCCTGAAACAATTCCTTTCTACTACAACTTGCTGTTATCACTTTAACTATGCTTTTTAAGTTTCCCTCCTATAGAAGACACTATGTGACAGGTACTTAGTTTTAGGTACATAGTTACTATGTGACAGGTACTTAGTTTTAGCATAAGAATCTTAAAATAAGCATGCCTGGATGGCTCAGTGGGTTAAAGCCTCTGCCTTCGGCTCAGGTCGTGATCTCAGGGTCCTGGGATAGAGTCCCACATCGGGCTCTCTGCTCAGCAGGGAGCCTGCTTCCCCCTCTCTCTCTGCCTGCCTCTCTGCTTACTTGTGATCTCTGTCTGTCAAATGAATAAATAAAATCTTTAAAAAATTTTAAAAATAAAAATAAAAATTACAGAGTAAGAATACCTGAAGGTGGGGGAGAATACCCGGAGTCAATCCAAATACTCCAAGTGTCACCATTTCAATTCTTGGAATCTCACTCTTTTCCAATCAATGCCTTAACATATACCAAAGAAACCTGATTAAGCTGTGAACTCAACCCACATTGTAGGTTTAACAACTTGTTGGATCAGACTCTACACCTAATTTGGTTCTGACAGCCCTGGAATCACAAGATGTGAAAGATTTAAAGTCAATTGCAAAACCCTTTAGTTCTCTAAATCATTTCGCCAAGAATTTTAAATGTGATGCCCCTGCCATATGCTTTAAATCAGAGTTTCTCCAACTCAGCACTACTGACACTGTGGCCAGGTAACTCTTTGTTGTATGGTGGAGCCTAGGTGGCCCTGTATAGCAGCATCCCTGTTCTCCACCCACTAAATACTAGCAGAACCTTCCTCCCACAGTAAAGACAACCAAAAATACCTCCACACATTGCCAAATAGCCCATAGAGGGCAAAATCACCCCAGGTTGAGAACAAATTTTTTAAACTCTGTACTGGAGTTAAAAATAGCTAATCCTCCCATAATCTTTATTCCTTTATCTCCTAAAATACATCACCACTCAGTCCACCTAAGCATTGCCTTCAAGAGGTACTCCATTCCAGGTGACTGCTTTGAAAACAAGTAACTCTTACCACAAGGCACCCTGGACTGATTACAAATGACCCATCTCTCTCTCTTTTTTTTTTTTTTAAAGATTTTATTTATTTATTTGACAGACAGAGATCACAAGTAGGCAGAGAGACAAGCAGAGAGAGAGGAAGGGAAGCAGGCTCCCTGCTGAGCAGAGAGCCCGACCCGGGGCTCGATCCCAGCACCCTGGGATCATGACCTGGGCCGAAGGCAGAGGCTTAACCCACTGAGCCACCCAGGTGCCCCAATGACCCATATCTCTTGAGGATCTGTTGCCTGTAACACTTTTGGTACCAATTACTGTATTGGTCCAGGGTCAGAATCCATTTTAGGTAGTTTAAGCAAAAAGGGGTTTAATACAAGAATCAGATGTTCACAAAATCACTGTAAAAATGTAGAGGCAGGCTCTATCTATACAGTGAATGACCTCCCAGAATCAACTCCTAACCCATAGAACCATCCTACCTCAGCCATAATCAGGAAAACTGTCACCATCACTGCAGGAAGTTGGCAAACAAGGAAGCTGCTGCAGAAATAGAAAGCCAACCATTTAATTAGGAAACTACTGCACAAACTACTAGCTCAGAACCTCTCTCTCTCTCTCTCACACACACACAGTCTATACCAACAAAATTCAAATTCAAATTCTCTCTCCTTGTGATTCAGTTCCAAATCAATGTATACCTGGAGGGTGGAACCTAAATCATGTCCAGAAACAAAATAGCTGGTAGGAAAGAATGTACTGGTCAGGAACACTATTAAGTACTCTCACTCTGAAAGTTACATTTCTCACTGGCATTTATATTAAAAAATGTATTTTCAAAGAGATATATTGAGTTTTGACCTATAAATAATGCAATTTCTGGGCACCTGGGTGGGAGAGTTGGTTAAGCCACTGCCTTTGGCTCAGGTCATGATCCCAGACTCCCAGGATCGAGTCCCACATCAGGCTCCAGCTCCACGGGGAGTCTGTTTCTCCCTCTGCCCTTCTTCCCTCTCATGCTCTTTCTTTCTCTCTCTCAAATAAATAAATAAAATCTTTTTTAAAATTAAATAAATAAATAATGGGATTTCCTTAGCCTACCTTACTGAAAACGAAATTTCAAGGCAAGGTAAACATCATCTTACAGGAACCTCTTTGTGTGATCACCTGGCCTTCCATAAAAAAGAATCCTCTTCATCAATAACAAGCATGTATCTTGTACGATTTTGAAATTCAATATTCTCCCATACCTACCACAATGAGTTTTGCTTTGGGTCCTCCTCATTTCTCACCAATGACTTCTTAACTGTTCTTCCTAACTTCATTCCAAATTTTTTTTTAAGATTTTATTTATTTATTTGACAGAGAGAGAGATCACAATTAGGCAGAGAGGCAGAGAGAGATGGGGAAGCAGGCTCCCTGCTGAGCAGAGAGCCCGATGTGGGGCCCGATCCCAGGACCCTGGGATCATGACCTGAGCTGAAAGCAAAGGCTTTAACCCACTGAGCCACCCAGGCGCCCCTTCATTCCAAATTACTTACTGACTTCTCCTCACATTCAGGATAATGATTAACTTCCTAAAAATCCGAATGTTATCTCTCGTCCATACCCTCATGCACACTCTAGTTTCAACAACCTTTGTAGAGCACCCCAAACAAACACATCAGTTCAAATTAATCCATCTGCCTTTAAATATGTTGTCCCTTCTGCCAGAAACTCACCTCTCAATCTCATCTCCTTTTCTCCCATCATCAGGTTAACTCTTACACATTTTACATGATTAAGTTAAAGCGTCATATCTTTTTAGAAATGTTTCCTGACACCTTTGTCTCAAGACTAAGTATTCCTTTTCTGTACTTCCATAATATCTTATTTCAAATCTTTAAGGAGGAAAAGTCCAAGTTCTGTAATCTCCAGAAGGACTTACCTGCTTTAAAACGTAAGAGAAATAAATGAATTGTTAGGCTCATTCAATGCTGGAAGTATTTAATTGAAAAAATTGGGAGAACAAGGAAGCAAGGGTAGATGAGAACAAAGTTAAATAGCTATGGAATTCTAACCAGGAAAGGGAAAAAATGATACTAAAAGGGAGCTGAGAGATTATTTCACTCTATTGTTGAAAATATCCAATTATCTTATAACCTCCTTTCTCTTTACACAGAGTCAAAATCTTCTCCAAATTTTCTCACCAGTTGACATCCCCTGTAATTACAAAGAATATGTCTATTCCTTCCTTAACATATACAAAGCTGTATGAAGACAATAATCATGATTCTACCATCCTGCCCTCCCATTTCTTCTAATGGAACTGAGAAATCTTCTCATTATAAGTTGCTCTAATCCTTATTACATGTGTCTAATTAGAGTTACACAACTTAAGGAATATGAAAAAATGGGATCAAAATAAGAACTTTTAAAAGAATTAAAAAGCTAAGAGACAAAGAAAATTCATCTGGGGTGCCTGGGTGGCTCAGTGGGTTAAGCCTCTGCCTTTGGCTCATGTCATGATCTCAGGGTCCTGGGATCGAGCCCTGCATCAGGCTCTCTACTCAGCAAGGAGCCTGCTTCCCCGTCTCTGCCTGCCTCTCTGCCTACTTGTGATCTCTATCTGTCAAATAAATAAAGACAAGAAAAGAAAAAGAAAATTCAGCCTGGGGAGAAGCAAATATCTAATTTATAAACAAATTAGTGTCTAAATAAGCAGTCTAAAAAGTCACAGCACATAATTTAGGAACTAAAGATAAGCATGAGGTATTCTAATTTCCTTACTTTCCATACTAAGTAATCAGCAGACACACTACACTTGATAACTCAAGGATCTGAAGTTTAGATAATATAATTTAAATATTCTTCTAGACTCACAACATTAACATAGCAAACAAACTATCAGGAATTAGAGGGACGAGGTAGTTATTAGGTTTACTAAATTGACCAACTCTTCAAATTACTAAGTGTCTTGTTTAAAAAACAAAACAAAAACAACCAATTAAAAATAAAAGTTATTATTACATAACATGAAAAAAATAAGTAGTTAAAGTTGTTATTAAATACTCAAGAAAAAAAAAGCAAATGAAACAACCACTGACAAGTTTATTAGATAGTTTCTTTTATTTATTACTTTGAAAGTATCATCACTGTAAAACCACAAAATGCACACTGCTACAAGTCAGGGACAGTGATGCCGCTACCAGCCAATATATGCAGCTACTTCTTGATATTTATGAAGGCAAAAACCTCTAAGCTTTAGAGAGATGTTACCATATTTTATAATAATTTCTGAAAGATAACTACCAATTACTGGACTTCTTGTGCTTTAACACAGTATATACAACAAAACTATTACCAAGACCTACAGCTTCTCCTAATTTCTCACTTGAATTCATTCCCTCCTCTACCACCACACTCTTGGGCTCATAATTTCTTGCCTTAATGTATCCATACCTCCCATTTCTCCCCCTGCTGTGCACAAATACTAAAATAAACATGATAAAACATATAAATCTGGTTATGTCACATACACATTTAAAACATGTCAATGGCTTCCCACTACCTATAATTTAAAGTCCAAAGTCCTTGACATGATCTGGCTCCAGCACAATCTTGCTGGCTTTGTATTTTCACATATCTCCATATATATTCTATAATTCAGGCCACATAAAAACTACCCACAATTTTTCTAAAAGGTTATTTATTCTTAAGATCCTACATATTTATTTATGTTCTTTCTTCTTCCTAGGAAGCCCCCTAATCTATTTTTTTAACTTTAATACCCTTATTTCTTATAGATACAATATAGAAATCACTTCCTCTTGAAAGTCTTCTTGGTCTCCTCTCCTCACAACCAGATCAGGTTAAGGTTCCCTTTCTTTGTGCTTTCCCTAGTGTCCTGTTTATGCCTCTATCTTGTCTCCTTTCATTTATTAGTTTCTGTTTGCTTGATTATCTTGTCCATTAGAATATTACCGTTTAAGATCAGGAAGTGTGACTTTTCTCTTTGGGTAAGGCAATTTACAAAAGCAATATTCAAAATGACAATGTCTTAGCTAATTAAATTAGCACATGATAGGTCTAAAAGCTGGTATCTACAGTAGGGAACTTAATATTGAAAGGACTTTCCCCACACAAAAAAGAATAAGGTAGAGTTCTGCTTCTGGTACAGCTAAATAAGCACCTTCCAGATCAATCCTCACACAGATAACTATAAATTAAAAACAAAATTCAAAAATCAAGTACCTAAAGAAACAAACAAACAAAAAAATGAAAAGTAACCAAAAGAAGGCAAACATCAGAGGGGAGTCAATACTTGGAAAGGAGTGTTATTGGGCGAATTTCTCATTTACAGCTTTTTCCTGAGGGTAGGTCCAGTTAGCACCATGGGGGTACCTAAAACTCCATATAAACCTCACAACCTTACCATCTTGAAGAACCAGAGAACAGAGTTCAGGGATACCACAGATGGCATAAAGAGAAATCTCGGTGGCTGAACTAAGACACCTAGTTTTTTACACAGTTAGCTCCCTCTAATCCTTTACATGTTTGTTTGTGTGTCACCTCCTCGGAGTGCTTATCCTGACTACCTTGTCAAAAATAGGAATCCCCATTACTCTCTACTGCACTATTACACTATTTTTCCCGTTATAACACTTGTCACAAATTCTAATTATGGTGCTATTTTGTTTTGCTTTCCTCTCCTTTGCTTTTTATTGTTTGAGACCCATATAAGACTATAGCTCTATGAAAACAGAGACTATGTCTGCGTGGTTAACCAGAATGTCCAATAGCTAATACAACATGAATATTGAAAGTGCTTACTAATTTTTTTATTTTATTAACTGAAAGCCAAAAATAGGCTAAAATAGTCATACAAATCAAATACCATTTTAATGTTCCATTTTAGGGTTCCATTTTAAAGGTTTATTTAACATCCCTGTTTACAATCCTGGGAAAAGAAGATTTGAGGAGACTGACTTAATAAATGTTCATACAAAAATTTTATTAAAAATAAAGAGAACAAGGGTGCCTGGGTGGTTCAGTCGGTTTAGCATCTGACTTCAGCTCAGGTCATGATCTTGGGGTCCAGGGATGGAGCCCCACATTGGACTCCTGGCTCAGCACGGTGTCTGCTTGTCCCTCTTGCTGTGACCCCATGCAGCTCATTCTCTCTCTCATTCTCTCTCAAATAAATAAATAAAATCTAAAATAAAATAAAGAGAACAGGGGCAGCTGAATGGCTCAGCTGATTAAGTATCCAGCTCTTGATTTCAGCTCAGGTGATGATCTCAGGATTGTGAGATTAAGCCCTGTGTTGGGACTCCAGACTCAGCAGGGAATCTGCTTGAAATTCTCTCTCAGGCTCCTGGGTGGCTCAGTGGGTGAAAGCCTCTGCCTTTGGCTCAGGTCATGATCTCAGAGTCCTGGGATCGAGCCCCGCATCGGGCTCTCTGCTCAGCAGGGAGCCTGCTTCCTCCTCTCTCTCTGCCTGTCCCTCTGCCTACTTGTGATCTCTGTATGTCAAATAAATAAATAAAATCTTTAAAAAAAAAATTCTCTCTCTCCTCTCCCTCTACCCTTTCCCCCTCCCAGTGCTTACTTAATCTCTTTCTTTCTCTCAAATAAATAAATCTTTAAAAAATAAAAATAAAGAGAATATAAAATATTTCCTTTACTGTCTCTGAGAATCTGTATTATACAGAATGAGGATTAAAAAATTATTAAGCTGGGCGCCTGGGTGGCTCAGTGGGTTAAGCCGCTGCCTTCGGCTCAGGTCATGATCTCAGGGTCCTAGGATCGAGTCCCGCATCGGGCTCTCTGCTCAGCAGGGAGTCTGCTTCCTCCTCTCTCTCTCTGCCTGCCTCTCTGCCTACTTGTGATCTCTGTCAGATAAATAAATAAAATCTTTAAAAAAAAAAAATTATTAAGCTTATATAAATCAAAAAAAACAAAATCACTGACAATCTTCCAAACTAATTCACATCAGGAGCATATCTTAAAATACAACTTTAGATTATTAACAATAATATTTAACAGTTTCAATTAATAGGGGTGTCTGGGTGGCTCAGTGGCTTAAGCATCTGCCTTTGGTTCAGGTCATGATCCCAGGGTGCTGGGATCTGGCCCCACATGGGTCTCCCTGCTCAAGGAGGAGCCTGCTTCTCCCTCTCCCTCTGCCCCTCACTCCCACTCATGCTCTCTGGCAGCATTCTGAAAACTCAATTTCCTATCAAGAAAGCAGTTATCTAAGTGGTATAAGAATGTTCTTTAAAAAAAAAAATAGTAAACATCCAAATTCGAGACAAGAAGTACTCTCTGTCCCTAAAAACTAGTTGTAGAGGCTGTATTTGTGCTATTATAAATAGAAATTTATTTCCTAATAATTGTTCTATCTTTATTTCTTTTATTATCTCTACAGGATAACCACATGACAATGACTACAACATCTTTAAAAGAGAGAGAGAGAGAAAGAGCTGGGGTTTTTTTGTTTTTTTGGCTTTTTTGCTTTCATTTTTTAACTCTATTAAAAGCAATCTTCAATTCATCTATCCTGCAATGGAAGATCTTAAAAAACATTCTGTGCAGTTTACTTCTAACTATCCCAAGGGAAACTATTTTTACTAGTACCCAGGAACATTTCATCATTCTAGACTCAAACATTTGTAGCATTTGTAGTAACTTAAAATATGATACAATTTACTATCTATTAGATTGGCAAAAGTTAAACTGACAAGACCCAGAGCTAATAAGGGGATTTAAACAAAAACAAAGAACATCATTCATATACCTTGCTGGTATAAGTATAAATTGGCAAAATTTAGAGATCAATTAGTAAAGTTTCAGAAGTTTTAAAAACATGCAGGCTTTTGGAGTACCTGGCTAGCTCAGTTAGTTGAGTATGTGACTCAGGATCTCAGGGTTTTAAGTTCAAGCCCCATGCTAGGAATACAGATTACTTTAAAAATAAAATAAAATCTTTTTAAAAATAATAATTAAAAATAAAATTTTAAAGTGCAGGCCTTTATTTATTTTTAATTTATTTACCTATTTAAAGAGAGAGAGCACAAGTAGGCAGAGCAGCAGGGAGAGGGAGAAGCAGGCTCTCCGCTGAGCAGAGAGCCCAATGTGGGGCTTGATTCCAGAATCCCAGATCATGACCATGAGCCAAAGGCAGATGCGTAACTGACTGAGCCACCCAGGCATCCCTCAGGGCTCACATTTATTTCTTGAATCCACTTGAGTTTGGGGTGCATTTTTTTTTTTAAGATTTGTATTTATTTATTTCAGAGAGAGAGAGAGAGAGCGCACGAGCAGAGAGAGGGAGAAGGAGAAGCAAGCTCCCTACTGAGTAAGGAGCCCGATGTGGGGCTTGATCCCAAGACCCTGGGATCATAACCTGAGCCAAAGACAGATGCTTAACCGACTGAGCCACCCAGGTGCCCCTATTTGTATATAAGGTCTAAGAAAGCAGTCCAGTTTGATACTCTGGATGTAGCTGTCCAGTTTTCCTAATGCCATTCATTGAAGATACTGTCTTTTTCCCATTGTATATTCTTGCTTCATTTTTATAAATTAATTGATCAAATAGGTAGGGGTTTACTTCTGATCTCTCTATCCTATTCTAATGATCTATATATATATTTTTGTGTCAGTACTACACTGTTTAGATTACTACAGCTTTGCACTATAACTTGAAACTTGGGATGATACCTGTAGCTTTGTTGTTTTTTCTCAAGATCACTTTGGCTATCTGATATTTTAGGTGCTTCCATGCAAATTTTACTATTATTTGTTCTCATTCTGTCAAAAATACTGTTGGTATTATTACAGAAATTGCACTTAGTCTCTAGATGGTTTTGGGTAGTATAAACATTTTAAGGATAACCATGAGAATGCTATATCTTTCCATTAGTTTGTGTTATCTTCAGTTTCTCTTACCAGTGTCTCAGTTTTCAGAGTATACGTTTCTCAGCTCTTTTTCTTTTTTTAAAAGATTTTATTTATTCATTCGACAGACAGAGATCACAAGTAGGCAGAGAGGCAGGCAGAGAGAGAGAGGAGGAAGCAGGCTCCCCGCCAAGCAGACAGCCCCATGCGGGGCTCAATCTCAGGATCCTGGGATCATGACCTGAGCTGAAGGCAGAGGCTTTAACCCACGAGCCACCCAGGCGCCCCATCTCAGCTCTTTAATTAAATTTATTCCTATGTATTTAGCATTTTTAGTGAAACTGTAAATGGGGCTGTTTTCTAAATGTCTCTCATTATTTCATGATTAGTGTACAGAAATGCAACAAATTTCTTGCATTATTTTTGTATCCACAACTTTACCGAATTCATTTACCAGTTCTAATAGTTTTTTTATGAAGTCTTTAGGGTTTTCTACATAGAGTATCATGTCATCTGCAAATAATGGCAGTTTTACTTCTTCCTTATCAATCAAAGAGGAACAGCAGCCTGTGTGGCTTAGTAAGTTAAGTATCCAACTCTTGATTTCAGCTTGGGTCATGATCTCACGGTCCTTGGTTTGAGCCCCAGACAAAGCTCTGCACTCAGAACACTCTGATTCTCTCCTTTTGCCTCCCCTTCTCTCTCTCTACAATAAATAAAATCTTTGAGGCGCCTGGGTGGCTTAGTGGGTTAAGCTTCTGCCTTCGACTCAGGTCATGATCTCAGGGTCCTGGGATCGAGCCCCGCATGGGCTCTTTGCACAGTGGGGAGCCTGTTTCCTTATCTCTCTCTGCCTGCCTCTCTGCCTGCTTGTGATCTCTGTCAAATAAATAATAAATAAACTCTTTAAAAAAAAAAATCTTTAAAAAAAAGTCAAAGTGGAAATCAAATACATGG
>NC_081557.1:40775635-40780945 GCF_022355385.1 Mustela nigripes | reverse complement strand
CCATGTATTTGATTTCCACTTTGACTTTTTTTTAAAGATTTTTTTTTAAAAGAGTTTATTTATTATTTATTTGACAGAGATCACAAGCAGGCAGAGAGAGATAAGGAAACAGGCTCCCCACTGTGCAAAGAGCCCATGCGGGGCTCGATCCCAGGACCCTGAGATCATGACCTGAGTCGAAGGCAGAAGCTTAACCACTAAGCCACACAGACGCCTCAAAGATTTATTTATTGTAGAGAGAGAGGAGGGGAGGCAAAAGGAGAGAATCAGAGTGTTCTGAGTGCAGAGCTTTGTCTGGGGCTCAAACCAAGGACCGTGAGATCAATGACCCAAGCTGAAAAAAGAGTTGGATACTTAACTTACTAAGCCACACAGGCTGCTGTTCCTCTTTGATTTCTTTCTTGACCCAGTCACTGTTTAATAGTATATCATTCAGCCTCCATGTGTTTGTGTGTTTATAGTTTCTTTTTTTGTAATTGATATCTAATTCCACACTCCTGTGGTCAAAAGGATGCTTGACATGATTTTGATCTTCCTAAATTTTTGAGACTTGTTTTGTAGCTAACACATGGTCTATCCTGGAGGATGCTACATGTGCATTTGAAAGAAAGTATATTCTACTGTTCTGGAATAGAATGTTTTATGTATATCTGTTAGGTTGATCTGATCTAATGTGTTATTCAAAGGCACTTTTTTCCTTAGTTTTCTGTCTGTATGACCTATCTATTGATGTAAGTGGGGTGTTAAAGTCCCCTCCTATCACTGCATTATCGTTAATTTCTTCCTTTATGTCTGTTAATACTGCTTTATGAATTTAGATATTCCTTTATTGGGTGCATAGACATTTACAACTGCTATATCCTCTTGTTCAACTGATCCCTTTGTCACTATGTATTGTCTTTGTCTTTTGCTAAAAGTATTTGTTTTAAAATCTATTTTGTTGGGGCGTCTGGGTGGCTCAGCGGGTTACATCTCTGCCTTCAGCTTGGGTCATGATCTCGGGGTCCTGGGATCGAGCCCCGCATCAGGCTCTCTGCTTAGCAGGGAGCCTGCCTCCCCCCTCTCTCTGCTGCCTCTCTGCCTACTTGTGATCTCTCTCTATCTGTCAAATAAATAAATAAAATCTTTTTTAAAAAAATCTATTTTGTCTGATATAAGTATTGCTGCCCCAGCTTCTTTTTTCACTTCCATTTGCACGATACATGTTTTTCCATTCCTTCACTTTCTGTCTGTATTTGTCTTTCACTCTGAAATTAGTCTCTTGTAGGCAGCATATAGACATATCTTGTTTTTTTTTATCCATTCAGTCACCCTGTCATTTTGACTACAGCATTAAACCAATTACATTTAAAGTAAGTATTTATAGACATGAACTTATTGCCATTTAGTTAATTGTTCTCTGATTGTTTTTGTAGTTCTTCTCTATTCCTTCTTCTCTTGTTCTCTCAACATGTGGTTTGATGACTTTTTTAAGTGTTATGTTTGGATTCCATTTTATTTTTTTCAGTAAACTCTACCCCCCAACCTGGGGTTCAAATTCATGACCCTAAGATCAAGAGTCACATGCTCTACCAACTAAGCCAGCCAAGCACCCCTCCGTTCTCTTTATTTTTTATGTACCTATTACATTTTTGATTTGTGGTTACCATTTGGTTCATATATAACATCTTTTGTGCACAGCAGTCTATATTAAGTTGATGGTCACTTATATATGAACACATCTAAAGCACTAAATTATTAGTCTCTCCTCCATGTTTTATGTATATGATATCGTATTTTACATCTTTTTGTTTTGCGTATCCCTTGGCTAATTTTTGTAGACATAATTTATTTTACTATTTTTGTGCTTTAACCACCATATTGGCTTTATAAGTGATTAATCTGCTACCTTTAATATATGCTTGCTTTGACCTATAAAATTTTTTCCTTTCATTATTTTATTACTTCTAGTTATGGCCCTTTCTTTTCATTTACAGAATTCCCTTTAACATTGCATGTAAGGCTGGTTTATCGGTGATAAACTTAACTTTTGTTCACTTGGGAAACTCATTATCTCTCTTTCTATACTGAATGATAACCTTGCTAGGTAGAATGTTCTTCATTGTAGGTTTTTTCCATTCAGCACTTTGACACTATTGTGCCGCTCCCTTCTGCCGCTCCCTGCCGCTCCTTTCAGTTTCTGCTAAAAAATCAACTGATAGACTTATGGTGTTCCCTTACATGTAACTATTTTCTCTTGCTGCTTTTAAAGATCTGTTGTTGTTCTTTTAATTTTCCTCTTTATCATTTCTTGTTCACATTTTAATTTTTATGTGTCTTGGTGTGGGTCTTCTTAAATTCATCTTGATAGGGGCTTTCTATGCTTCCTAGACCCGATTGCCTGTTTCCTGCCCCAGAGTAGAGAAGGTTAAAGCTATTATTTCCTTAAATAAGTTTTCTGCTCTCATTCCTTTCTCTCTTCCTTATGGGATCCCTATAATTTCAATGTTGTTATACTTGATGTCACAGAGTTCCCTTAACCGATTCTCATTTTTAATTTTTTTTCCTTTTGTTGTTCAGCTTAATTGTTTTCCATTACACTCTTCCAGATTTCTGGTCCATTTTTCTACATCCTCTAATTGCTATTGACTCCTTCCAGTGTACTTTTTATTTCAGTTAATGAATTTTTCAGCTCTGACAGGTTATTTTCTCTATTTTCTCTTTTTATTGAAGTTCTCACTGAGTTCATCAACTTCTTCCTCAAGTCCAGTGAGTATCTTTATAACTATCAAGTTAAATTCTTTACCATGCATATTGCTTATTTCCATGTAATTCAGCTCTTTTACTGTGATTTTGTCTTGCTTCTTCATTTGGTACATATTCCTCTGTCTCCTCATTTTGTCTAACTCTGTTTGTTTCTACATATTAGTAGGCCAGCTACCTCTCCTCATCTTGAAAGTAGCAGCCTTGTGTAGAAGAGGTCCTATGATGCCCTACAGTACCTGAACCAGAACCAAGAACTCTAGAAGTGTCCCCTGTGTGGGCTACATGCACCATCTTATTGTGGCTGAGTCACAATTATCTTCAGCCTGGCTACAGTAATGCTCTTTGCCTGCTGTAGATGCACTGGGCAGGGCTTGCTCCTGGCATTGTTAAGAGGCATGTATGTGGCCACCATGGGCTCACTGCTGGACAGGGCTAGTACTCAGCCTGGCTGGAGGCAATTAACCTCTATGCCACAGCTGCCAGTACAGTGAAGGAAAGGGCTTGCTTTGTGTCCAGCCAGCTAAGCCTAGTATAGACATGCTGCTGTGCAGGATTTCCAACCAACCCTTGCCAGGGGTCAGTTTGGGTCAGCTACAGTCCCAGCCATGGCTGCTTGTTAGGTGCGGCAGGGCAGGTGTCACTCTGGAGGGATGCCTGCCAAGGAGGGTGGGTTGGCTCCTATGCCCATTTTTTAATTGGACTGTTTTGTTTTCTGTTATTAAGTTGTATGAGTTCTTTGTAAATTGCAGATAGTAACCACTTATCCAGTACACGGTTTGCAAATATTTTCTCCCACTTCATAGGTTGCCTTTTCATTTTATTGTTTCTTTTGATGTGCAAAAGCTTTCAAGTTGGATATAGTCTCAATTTGTTGGGGCGTTTCTTCTTGTTGTTTGTGCTTTTGGTATCATATCCAAAAAACTCATTGTCAAAACCAATGTTGAGGAGCTTCTTCTCTAGGTTTTCCTTCTATGAGTTTTATGGTATCAGGTCTTATATTTAAGTCTTTATCCATTTTAAGTCAACTCTTGTAAGTGGTAGAAGATAGAGGTCCATTTTTTTTTCTTTTTTCTTTCTCTTTTTCCCCCCATGTGGTTATCCAGTTTTCCCAGCACCATTTGTTGAAGAGACTATTCTTTTGCAACTGAATGTTCTTGGCTCCCTTATCAAATCTTAGTTCACTGTATTTGCAGAGGTTTAATTCTGGGCTCTCTATTCTGTTCCATTAATCTATATGTCTATTTTTATGTCAGTACCATAATATTTCATTACAATAGTTTTGTAGTATAGTTTGAGGTAAGGAAGTGTGATACCTCCACTTTTGTTTTTCTGTCTCGTGATTAATTATGTGGGGTCTTTGTGGTTCCATATAATTTTCAAGATTGGTTTTTGTTTTCCTATTTCCTTGAAAAATGTCATTGGAATTTTAATAGGAATTATGTTGAATCTATAGATAGCTTTGATTAGCGTGACTATTTTAACAATATTAATTCTTCCAATCCATGAACACAAGATGTTCTTCAATTTGTTTGTGTCTTCTTTGATTTCTTCCAACAAAGTCTTGTAGTTTTCATTGCATAGATCTTCAAATTCCTTGGTTTATTCCTATATATTTCATTATTTTTTATGATGTTGTGAATGGAATAGTTTTTCAAATTTTTAGTTGTCACTGTATAGAAATGTAACTGATTTCTGTCTTTGTATCCTACAACTTTACTGAACTTATTGATTATATCTAACAGTTTTTTAGTTGACTCTTTGATATTTTCAATGTACAGGACATATCATCTGCAAATAATGATATTTTCTATCTTCCTTTCCAATCTGGGTTCCTTTCATTTCTTTGCCTTCACTGACTACTCTAGCTAGGACTTCCAGTATTATGTTGAATACCAGTGGTGAAAGGGGCACACTTGTATTTTTCCTGATCTTAGAGGAAGCACGTTTAATTTTTCTCCATTGAGTATAATGTCAGCTAGGTTCTATACCCGACCTGCCCAGAGGTGGGGTTTTTTGTTTGTTTTTGTTGTTGTTATTGTTGTTTTAAGTAACCTCTTTGCTCAATGTGTGGCTTTAATGCATAATAACCCTGAGCTCAAGAGTCACATGGTCTACTGACTGAGCCAGCCAGGTGCCCTTTTAAGGCTTTTATATCATGAAAGGATGTTATATATTGTCAAAAACCTTTTCTGCACCTATTGAGAGGATCACAGGATTTTAATCTTTCATTTTATTAATGTGATGCATCACATTTATTGATTTGCATATGTTGAATCTAAGACAATTTTTAAAAAATATTTTATTTATTTATTTGACAGAGAGAGAGAGATCACAAGTAGGCAGAAAGGCAGGCATAGAGAGAGGGGGAAGGCTCCCTGCTGAGCAGAGAGCCCGATGCAGGACTCGATCCCTGGACCCTGAGATCATGACCTGAGCCGAAGGCAGAGGCTTAACCCACTGAGTCACCCAGGCACCCCCCTAAGACAGTATTTTCTTTTTTAAAGATTTTATTTTTTTATTTGACAGAGAGAGATCACAAGTAGGCAGAGAGGCAGGCAGAGAGAG
>NC_081557.1:40747821-40757467 GCF_022355385.1 Mustela nigripes | reverse complement strand
GGGGGGGGGCGCCTGGGTGGCTCAGTGGGTTAAGCCACTGCCTTCAGCTCAGGTCATGATCCCAGGGTCCTGGAATCGAGTCCTGCATCGGGCTCTCTGCTCAGCAGGGAGCCTGCTTTCCTCTCTCTCTCTGCCTGCCTCTCTGTCTACTTGTGATCTCTGTCAAATAAACAAATAAAATCTTTAAAAAAAGAAAAGGAAAGAAAAGAAAAGAATCATGGGAAAAGTAAGTAGGAACAGAGCCACAACTTCTGTTTCTGAAAACGTCTTTTTTTTTCTTTTGGGGGGGGTGCAACAGATAGAGGTAAGAACTGTATAAAATCAAAAGTAAGCCGGGGGCGCCTGGGTGGCTCAGTGGGTTAAGCCGCTGTCTTCAGCTCAGGTCATGATCTCAGGGTCCTGGGATCGAGTCCCGCATCGGGCTCTCTGCTCGGCGGGGGGCCTGCTTCCCTCTCTCTCTCTCTGCCTGCCTCTCAGTCTACTTGTGATTTCTCTCTGTCAAATAAATAAATAAAATCTTTAAAAAAAAAAAAAGTAAGCCGTATCAGTACAGTAGTGCCCAGTCTTTAAGGCAGTGATTTTAACTACTTAGAATATTTTTTTTTTAGGCAACACAAGCTCAGGGCAGGCCTGGTGGGCAGCAGAAAGGAAGGCAAGTTGGAATGTGCTTAGCTGGACGCCACAGCTGTGCAGCCATGAATCTGTAGCGGCTGCGGAAGTGTACTGGCCAGTAGGTGGACCAGCCACAGTATCAAGGTGCTCTATTCTGTGCAGAAAAGAGGCTTCACTCCCTCACAAGGAACTCCAAGACATATATTGGTTGTCTATGTCTTTATCTGACAGCGCAGTATCACAGAGCAGCTCATATACTTCTGTCACAAAACCAGACAAACCGTATCAGCAGGCTCTTGATATTCTTGATAAGGAGAAGCCAATCAACTAAAGGTTATCTGAGAAATACCTGATAAAAGTGGCTGTAAAGACCCCTCCAATGACTGGAAAATGCCATAGTCCTCGAATAAGCTCCATTTGTCTCTAACAGGGAAAATCTCAGATGCCCTGGATAACCCTGCCCTAGCAACCTATACTTACAAAGACATTTTGAAACTCCATGCCTACTGTTTTGAAGCATTTGCTCTTCTATTGTCACACTACATGTTGACAGCCTAAGGAAAAAATTAACTGCCTGAGTCACTACCTCTTAACATTGCTCTGAACTGAAGAACAAGAATTGCTATGCTTCCTATTTGAGAACACATTTTAAGTATAATAATCCTAGTGAAACTGTACTCCCTGCTTATGTAGATGGTTTGCAAGAGAATGTGGATGTGATAGTGTCTTTAGCTAAAAGACATTATTATAATTGTGATTTTTTAAATGTGCTACAGGGGCACCTGGGTGGCTCAGTGGGTTAAAGCCTCTGCCTTCGGCTCGGGTCATGATCCCAGGGTCCTGGGATCGAGCCCCACATTGGGCTCTCTGCTTGGCGGGGAGTCTGCTTCCCCTCCCCACCCCCCAGCTGCCTCTCTGCCTGCTTGTGATCTCTGTCAAATAAACAAATATAATCTTTTTTTACAATTTATTTATTTATTTGACAGACAGAGAGCACCAGTAGGCAGAGAGGCAGGCAGAGTGGGGGGAAGCAGGCTCCCCGCCGAAGCAGAGAGCCCGATGCTGGACTCGAGCCCAGCACCCTGGGATCACGACCTGAGCCGAAGGCAGCGGATTACCCACTGAGCCACCCAGGCGCCCTAAACAAATAAAATCTTTAAAAAAAATGTATTTTTAATGTGCTACAAACTGGACACCTGGGTGGCTTAGTCGGTTAAACATCTGACTTGATTTCCATTTAGGTCATGATCTCAGTGTTGTGAGATGGAGCCCCACGCAGGGCTCCCCCATGACAAGGAACCTGTTTAAGATTGTATCTCTCCCTCTCCCCCCTCCCCCACCCACCACACGGTCAGCATGCTCAATGGTTGGATGGATGGATGAATACATGAATGAATGAATGAATAGTGCTACAAGCTTACTTCTGTAGTAATGGTGAAAGATTCTTTCCATGCAAACTATTTACCTGAACTTACAAGGGACACTTATAGAACTGAATAAAGCAAATGAACTTTTGTCTTTCTCATTAATTGGTGTTCAATCCTGTGTCTTGTTTTGCAGTGGGATGCTATTATCTCATGCTTGGTCATAAATATGAACTTGCCAGAAGGTATCTCAGCGAAATAACAACAGTTGAGAAGATGTACAGGCCAGTGTGGGTAGCATACAGGCACTTGTGTGCAGCTGAGGGTGAGCATGACCAGGCCATGGTTGCTTACTTCATAGGAGTGGAGGTGATGAAAGGGTCATTTGCCAATGCTCTACACTGGATTATAATATGGGACTGACCAACAACTCAAAATTGGCTGAAAGATTCTTTGGCCAAGTGCTAAATTTTGCACAAACTAAGCATTGCACTAGAACATCCTTTTGTTATGCACAAGGTTGGTATGCTTGCATTTCAGAATGGAGAATGGAAAACAGAACAAAGGTTTCTTGATGCTCTGGAAAAAATTAAAGCAACTGGGAGCAAGGTAACAGATGACAAATGGAAACCTTTGTTGAACAACTTGGGACATGTCCACAAGAAGTTTTAAAAAGTATGCCAAGGGGGCGCCTGGGTGGCTCAGTCATTAAGCGTCTGCCTTCAGCTCGGGTCATGATCCTGGGGTCCTGGGATCGAGCCCCACATTGGGCTCCCTGCTCAGCAGGGAGTTTGCTTCTCCCTCTCCTGCTCCCCCTGCTTATGTTCCCTCTCTCGCTGTGTCTCCCTGTGTCAAATAAATAAATAAAATTTTTTTAAAAATTATGCCCAGGCACTGGATTATCACCATCAGGCACTGGTGTTAATTCTTCAGAACTCATCCACTTACTCTGCGATGGGGTATATCCACAGTCTGACGGGCAAATTTGAAAATGATGTTATAACCACAAAGCCCTTAGTTTCAAACAATATTTTCTGTTGCAGTGCTTGGTTATTACACTGAAATGTACATTGGTGATTCTGAAGCTTACACTGGAGCAGACATTAAAGACAAATTAAAATGTTATGGGGCGCCTGGGTGGCTCAGTGGGTTGAGCTGCTGCCTTCGGCTCAGGTCATGATCTCAGGGTCCTGGGATCGAGTCCCACATCAGGCTCTCTGCTCAGCGGGGAGCCTGCTTCCTCCTCTCTCTCTCTCTGCCTGCCTCTCTGCCTATTTGTGATCTCTCTCTGTCAAATAAATAAATAAAATCTTTAAAAAGTAAAATAAAATGTTATGAATTTGATGTGCATCACTGAAAACACCAAAAAAAGCTACTTCACTTCCAAAGGATTTCAGAAAACAGATTGCGGAGGAAACGGGGTTTGCACTACTGGAAAACTCCAGATTCCAGAATTTCCTTGGCAGAAACCTTTGAAACTGAAATGAATTAAAGTGACATGATGTTAAGAGACATCTATGTCAGACCACAGTTGATGATTCCAAACAGGTCTCAATTCCATTTTGTCTTGGGGTAAGTCAGTGATTCCTCAGATCCTTGCCATGCCTAAGAACTTCCCATTTCTTTCTTTCTTTTTTTTTTAAGATTTTAATTATTTATTTGACACAGAGAGAGAGAGAGAGAGAGAGCGTGCACAAGCAGGGGGAGTAGCAGACAGAGGGAGAAGCAGGCTCCTCGCTGAGCAGGGAACTCCATCCCAGCATGCCAGGATCATGACCTGAGCTGGAGGCAGATGCTTAACTGACCGAGCCACTCAGGCACCCCAAATTTCTCACTTTTTTAAAAGATTTTATTTATTTATTTATCAGAGAGAGAAAGAGCCAGCAAGCACAAGCAGAGGGAGCAGCAGGCAGAGGTAGAAGCAGGATCCCCGCTGAGATGGGAGCCCAATGTGGGACTTGATCCCAGGACCTTGGGATCATGACCTGAGCCCAAGGGAGCCACTTAACCAACTGAACCACCCAGGTGTCCCAACTTCTCACTTTTTAACAGGAATCCAGACTATACCTTTACATTTAGGTATGGAGACCTGCCATATAGACTGGATTATACACACCTTAGCAATAGATATTTTCTGATTCTACAAAGTAATTACACACAGAGGAATAAAGAAGGTAAATTGTCAAAAAAAATTTTTTTTTCTTTTTTTAAAGCTTCTGTTTGGGGGCGCCTCAGTGGCTCAGTCATCAAGAATCTGCCTTCAGCTCAGGTCATGATCCCAGGGTCCTGGGATGGTGCCCCACATCAGGCTCCCTGTTCAGCAGGAAGCCTGCTTTCCCTCTCCCACTCCCCCTGCTTGTGTCCCTGCGCTCTCTCTCTCTTTCTCTGTCAAATCAATAAATAAAATCTTTTTTTAAAAAAAACTTAAAAAAAAAGAGCTTCTTTTTGTTTCTGACTGTGTTCCTGATTCTTTTTTTTTTTTTTAAAGATTTTATTTATTTATTTGACAAACAGAGATCACAAGCAGGCAGAGAGGCAGGCAGAGAGGAGGAAGCAGACTCCCTGCTGTGCAGAGCCTGATGCAGGCCTTGATCCCAGGACCCTGAGATCATGACCTGGGGCCAAAGGCAGAGGCTTAACCCACTGAGCCACCCAGACACCCCGTGTTCCTGATTCTATTGAGAAACAAAAAGTTATAACAAATCTCTAAATCACAGAATCTACCAATACTTAAATATTAATCTATCAATATTAAGAGCACAGTGATTACTTTGGGGACAGTCTGCAATTGATTTTGCTAAAGAGCACTTTTCTCACAAGAGGTAAGAATTACTACTGACCTAAGATATTACTAATAGTGAATCATAGTATAATTTAGTTTATCAATACTTTTTTGTTGTTGTTACATAAATTAACCCATTTATTATAGGCTAGCAATGTTTCAAACGGCGGCGCTTCTACTGGTCTTTCAACTCCTTCAGTCTTCTGAATGCAGACTTTACTGTGACAGCAGAAGTGGTGTTGTAGGTCCAGGCGCCACCAGCGACGGTTTTCATGCAGGAGCCACAATGCCAGATCCCCATAGCTCGTCTTTTCATCTTGGTTTTGCCACAGAAGGAGCAAGTGTACTTGGCGTGCTGGCATATCTCAATCTTCTTCACCATCTTCCTGAGGGAGGCACCATAACGGGTCCCATATTTGCCCACGATTCCGACCTTCTTGGTGCATTTAGCCATGTCAACTCAAACCAGGTCTGAGCCCCGAGAGGAGTTTATCAATACTTTTAAGATAATTCATAGATCAAGATTCTCCAATAACTACCAAAAAAGCACATTTGGTCTTTTGCCCCCTTATCAGGTTGACTCTGGATGAAAAGTCTAGAAAAGCACTGCATAAAAATACAAATCTACTTGTTTGTCAAATTCTTTAGAGGAAATGGTTATAAATATTTGAAATATAAATAAAAGAGAGAAAAAACAAACACACTGTAGCAAAAGCAGACAAGTTAATGTCACATCTATGAAAATATATTATCCCTTTTTCATAAACAAAAGAGAATAATGCTGAATAATATTAGACTTTCCTAGTTAAGCTGCATCAATATTTTAATGTTTAGTTAGATTGTTATTATTTCCTCTCATTTTCCAATTTTATTGCTATCTGTAACCATTTCTAAATGCTGTGAACAATGAACAATTTTGTTAAAAAGCTGATTTTCTGGGCAGCTGGGTGGCTCAGTAGTTAAACATTTGCCTTCAGCTCAGGTCATGATCCCAGGGTCCTAGGATCGAGGCCCACATCAGGCTCCTTGCTCAGCAGAAAGCCTGTTTCTCCTCTCCCACTCCCCTGCTGTGTTCCCTCTCTTGCTGTGTCTCTCTCTGTCAAATAAATAAATAAAATCTTTAAAAAAAAAAAAAAGAAAAGAAAAAAAGCTGCTTTTCCTGGGGTGGGGGAGAACCAGTTTGACTAATTCAAATTACAGAAAGAAAACTGGCCCATGAAATTAAGAGAATTATCTAAGATCATACATAACTAATAGGTAACAGAGCCATACACCTGGATCTCTTCACTTTAATACTGGGGAAACTATGTCAAATAAGGGATGCACAACCTCGGGGCGCCTGGGTGGCTCAGTGGGTTAAGCCGCTGCCTTCGGCTCAGGTCATGATCTCAGCGTCCTGGGATCGAGCCCTGCATCGGGCTCTCTGCTCCACAGGGAGCCTGCTTCCCTTTCTCTCTCTCTCTGCCTGCCTCTCTGCCTACTTGTGATCTCTGTCTGTCAAATAAATAAATAAAATCTTTAAAAAAAAAAAAAAAATTCTCTCTCCCTTTCTCTCTGCCCCTCCCCCTGCTCACTTGCTCTTGCTCTCTCTCTCAAAAAAAAAATTAAAATAAAAAAAATTAAAAAAGGGATGCACAACCTCTATTAAATTCTCTGGTGAATAATGCCACAAGCAAAGTCCCTGTTCTTCCCACCCAGCTAATCAATTAATCCCATTTACATCAACTAAGTGAATTATTAAGCTTTACTTAAAGGATGTAGAGGTGGTAGTATTAAGCTACTCGGGCTCTTTCCAATTGCTAGAACTATATGCAGATTCATTTAAATTACTTCACAACCATAGTTTAGTGCAAGAATATGTGGGATAGTATAGAAGCTCAAAAGACTCCACAATTAGGCCTCACTGAAAACTGGAACACTAATCAGAATAAAATAAAACTGGTATCCAGGGGTGCCTGGGTGGCTCAGTCAGTTAAGTGTCTACCTTCTGCTTGGGTCATGATCTCAGGGTCCAGGGTCAGGCTCCCTGCTTAGCAGGGAGCCTGACCCTCCCACTCCCTCTGCTACTCCCCCTGCTTGTGCTCTTTGCTTGCTCCCTCTCAAATAAATAAAATCTTAAAAAAAAAAAAGTAAGTAAGTAAGAAAAGAAACCACTGGTATCCAGTAAGAACTCTATACAGTAAGAACCATATACAGTGGCTATGTTTTATTCTCCACTAGGACTACTCTTTCTACTGCATGGTTTCTATTGTCCTGAGCTTCTGCTGTTTTCTCTGGTTCATATTCAAATTTCCGAAGGGAAAGGATTACATTGAGGGAATTCACCATTCTGTAAGACAGAACTACTGTACAGTTCTTAGGTCAGCCTCATTTATAAGCTAATGGCCTACATATATATCTCTGATGCCAATCCGTGGTCTGATTAATTGTGGCAGAGTAGAAAGGACTTATGATACAAAATGTAACAACTGATGCAAGCCCTTTTTTGTTGTTCTTGTTGTTTTCAGAAACAGGCTGCAGCTTTCTCTCACACTTTGAGCATTATGTGTATTGATATACATTTGATTTATAAAGCAAAAGCTCTTTAGGTAAATTCAGACTTAAAAATCTAGCCACCCTCTCCAGGGCATGGTCTCTCACCATATTGTCACCCCCTAGACACACACTCCTACACAGATCTCAAATGGTAACGACACCAACCTTCAGCCACCCCAGTGTTTTCTACTCCTGAGTGCAGAAGAGTTAACAGCCTCTTTGATAATAATCAAATTAATTTATTTTAATATATATTTAATATATTATACATGTGTAATGTGTATATTATTATATGTATATGTGCATGTACATACATATGTGTATGTACATGCACATATGTACGTGTATATGTATATTATATACATATATATGTATATTATTTGTATAACAATGTAATATATATTATTTTGATAATAATCAAAATATTGATACCTTTTCTCTGAATTGAGATTCTCCTTTGAACCCACATTAATTCCATATTTGTACTAATATTAAGTCTAACACATGAATTATGCTAGATAAAATTATTCATGTATAAGATAATTTCCTATTATAGAAAAATGATTGCCCTCGGGCGCCTGGGTGGCTCAGTGGGTTGAGCCGCTGCCTTTGGCTCAGGTCATGATCTCAGGGTCCTGGGATCGAGGCCCGCATCGGGCTCTCTGCTCAGCGGGGAGCCTGCTTCCCTCTCTCTCTCTCTGCCTGCCTCTCTGTCTACTTGTGATCTCTGTCAAATAAATAAAATCTTTAAAAAAAAAAAAAAAAGGGACGCCTGGGTAGCTCAGTTGGTTAAGCAGCTGCCTTCAGCTCAGGTCATGATCCCAGCGTCCTGGGATCGAGTCCCACATCGGGCTCCTTGCTCCGCAGGGAGCCTGCTTCTCCCTCTGACTCTGCCTGCCATTCTGTCTGCCTGTGCTCGCTCTCACTCGCTCTCGCTTGCTCTCTGACAAATAAATAAATAAAATCCTTAAAAAAAAAAAAAAAAAAAAAAAAAAAGAAAAATGATTGCCCTAACTGGTACACCCAAACATCTTCTAATAGAAACATAGGTAGTTTTACAGGTTGCAACTTACTTAGTAGTTACTGTGTCAGATACTGGACTAAGCACCCAAAAGGAAATATCAAGATTAGCAAACTGAGACCTGTAAAGATTAAGTTTTGTTGTTGTTTTTTTTAAGATTATATTTATTTATTTGAGAGACAGAGAGAGCATGAGCAGGGGGAGGGGCAGAAAGAAAGGGAGAAGCAGACTACCGGGTGAACGTGGAGCCTGACATGGGGCGGTGATCCCAAGACCCTGAGATCATAACTTGAGCCAGTCAGAGACTTAACCAACTAATCCACTGACCTACATACGTATCACCCAGGTGTCCCAAGATTAAGTTCTTATGTAAAATCACATATGATAAATAGTAGTGCTGAAATTAAAATCCTATCTATGTAGGCCAAAGCCCGTATTTTCAACAATCATTGGTCTTCTGTCAATGACCGCTAAATAGAATTACCAAAAGCATTCTGTAACACTAACCAAAAAAAGAAAGAAAGAAAATTCCTACCTTACTCTAAGGCAATACTTCCCAAAACACTGCTCAGTGAGATATTATCTATTATATATTAGAAGTTCTGTAATCAAATAAGTGTGGGAAATGTTATTCTAAAAAGAGCTCATCAAACTTTCATATTGCAGGGATTCTCACAACCACACTATAAATCTCCAAGAAGTAAACACATTAGACAGAATTTTCCATACATATTTCACCGAAGTTACTACTCTTCACCGGCCATTGCCTAGAACTATTTTTTGGAGCACACCTTAGAAAATATTTGTCTGGTAAAAAATTCACATGACCTTTTTTTTTTTGATAACTCACCTAAACTAGTCAATCAGTAAGTCTTATGACACCTGCTGACTCATACCCCACTTCTGGTGAAAATGTCATGGCCACACTGAGGGCCAATGGCCATGTTTTGGATAAAGTCGCTTTCCCGCTGTTCAAAAAGTACTCAAAGGGCAATCCATTCACTTATGTGGTCTACCTCAAAAAGGTGAGAAAAGGCAAGATGATTTATCCCAAGAAATGGAAGAGAGCAGAGGGGCCAGCAGAGCCATACAGGGGCAGTGGAACAGCTAGTGGATGTCACAATGAAACAGGAAACCCTAGGGCGCCTGGGTGGCTCAGTGGGTTAAGCCGCTGCCTTCGGCTCAGGTCATGATCTCAGGGTCCTGGGATCGAGTCCCACATCGGGCTCTCTGCTCAGCAGGGGGCCTGCTTCCCTTCCTCTCTCTCTGCCTGCTTCTCTGCCTACTTCTCTGCCTACTTGTAATCTGTCTGTCAAATAAATAAATAAAATC
>NC_081557.1:40746773-40747721 GCF_022355385.1 Mustela nigripes | reverse complement strand
TAGGGTCCTGGGATCGAGTCCCACATCGGGCTCTCTGCTCAGCAGGGGGCCTGCTTCCCTTCCTCTCTCTCTGCCTGCTTCTCTGCCTACTTCTCTGCCTACTTGTAATCTGTCTGTCAAATAAATAAATAAAATCTTAAAAAAAAAAAAAAAGAAACCGGAAACCCTAGAGAACAAAGAAATCGGCGAACAGGAAAAAAAGGGGACTTGGGGGCACCTACGTGGCTCAGTGGGTTAAGGAACTGCCTTCGGCTCAGGTCATGATCCCAGGCTCCTGGGATCAAGTTCCCCATGGGCTCCCTGCTCAGTGGAGAGCCTGCTTCTCTCTTTCCCTCTGCCTATCACTCTGCCTACTTGTGCTCTCTCTCTCTGTCAAATAAATAAATAAAATCTTCAGGAAAAAAAAAGGGGGGGGGGAGTTGAACAGAGAAGACCTGCAGAGATAAGCAACAGACAGGCTATGCACCTGCATTTGGGAGCTAGTGCTAGCTCCTATGAACCAAGTCCTTGGATTTCTCCATCTTTTCTGTACCTCTTATAATAACGTCCCTCTTTTCCTTGGGACCAAACTCATTTAATTTCAAAAAAGGAAAATCTGGGGCACCTGGGTGGCTCAGTGGGTTAAGCCGCTGCCTTCGGCTCAGGTCATGATCTCAGGGTCCTGGGATTGAGTCCCGCATCGGGCTTTCTGCTCAGCAGGGAGTCTGCTTCCCTCTCTCTCTCTCTCTGCCTGCCTCTCAGTCTACTTGTGATTTCTCTCTGTCAAATAAATAAATAAAATCTTTAAAAAAAAAAAAAAAGGAAAATCTAATTCATTTCACTAAAATGAAGCTACACAGCTCAGATGTTAAAAGAATACAGGGGCGGGGCACCTGAGTGGCTCAGTGGGTTAAAGCCTCTGCCTTCGGCTCAGGTCATGATCCCAGGTCCTGGGATGGAGCCCCGCAT
>NC_081557.1:40701064-40746373 GCF_022355385.1 Mustela nigripes | reverse complement strand
GGGCGGGGCACCTGAGTGGCTCAGTGGGTTAAAGCCTCTGCCTTCGGCTCAGGTCATGATCCCAGGTCCTGGGATGGAGCCCCGCATCGGGCTCTCTGCTCAGCCAGAGGCCTGCTTCCTCCTCTCTCTCTGCCTGCCTCTCTGCCTATTTGTGATCTCTGTCTGTTCAAATAAACAAATAAAATCTCAAAAAAAAAAAAAAAAAAAAAAAATACAGGGGCACCTGGGTGGCTCAGTCGTTAAGCATCTGCCTTCCGCTCAGGTCATGATCCCAGAGTCCTGTGGTGTGGGATCGAACCCCACATCAGGCTCTCTGCTCAGCAGGGAACCTGCTTCCTCCTCTCTCTCTGCCTGCTGCTCTGCCTACTTATGATTTCTCTCTGTCAATAAATAAGTAAAATCTTTAAAAAAAAAAAAAAAATGCTTGGGATTGAATCCCAGGTCCTGCACTATAAGATGCAAAACTCTAGACAAGTTACCTAAAGCCTCTAATTTCCATCTGTAAAATGGAAATAATTGGAGTATCTCCACATAAGTAATCTATGATTAAATGAGATGTTTGTAATGTGTTTGTATATCTAGCAAGCACTGAATAAATGTTAGCTATTACAATTAATTTGCATGTACTTCTTTTCCTCTCACTCAAAATATGCTGTCCTTAAGGGTGCCTGGCTGGCTCAGTGAGAAGAAGGTGCAGCTCTTCATCTGGTTGTGAGTTCAAGCCACACACTGGGTGTAGAGATTACTTAAAATTTTTTTAAAAAAGGAAAAAAAAATCTTATCTTTAGACCATAACTGAGAAAGAAGAAAAGAAAATCTTACTTCTGGATGTAAAAATCTGATAAATATTGTTTTTTAGAAAATTACTAGTACGAAAATAAATAACTAAAATAAATTAAAAAAAAATTTACAAGTACACTATAGCCACAATGCCTTAACTGCAGAGAATCTCTCACCCTTTGTACAATTTGCAGAAATAATAATATCAAATACTCAGAAAATATCTCTGATCCTAATGAAATGATTTTTCCACAACAGGGTAAAAATGTTTTATCAATACCAGATATACCTTATCTAAACCATCAACATTTTAAGAGTCCAAAACATAACAACTTTTAAAGGACAACAAAATAAATCCATTTTATAAAATAGTTTTTTTTATTCTAAGATTATTATAACTGGAATCAATTTGTAGACCTACTAAAACAACAAGAAATACAAAGAGAACAAATACATAGTAGCTTCTACTGAGGACTTTTAATAACAAGCAACTTCAAATCCAAAAACAAGTGATCTCATTACCATTCACTGTGTTTTTAACCCCAATAATGCCTGGACCATATTAGATAAACTTCATATATTCAAATAGTTATTTACTTCCTAAGAATAACTCATAGTTGTTGTTTTTTTAAAGATTTAAATAAATTGTTATTCATCTGAAAAAGAGAGACTCTGCACTGAGCACAGGGGCCCGATGTGATACGAAATCTCACAACCCTGAGATCAAAACCTAAGCAGAAACCAAAAGGCAGACACTTCACTGTGCCACCTAGGCACCCCAGTTCATACTTATTTTAAGATATATCTGTATCATTCTCCTCTGATTTGGATACTTTGGGTTCTCAAGTTCCATAGCAAAGAAATTAGTTAGATCACTTTAAAAATCACATCAAGGGGCACCTGGGTGCCTCAGTCTTTAAGCATCTGCCTTTGGCTCTGGTTGTGATCACAGAGCCCTGGGAGTGAGCCCTGCTTCAGGCTCCCTGGTCAGCAGGAAGCCTTAGGCTTCTCCCTCTCCCACTCCCCTTGGTTGTGTTCCCTCTCTCGCTGTGTCTCTCTCTGTCAAATACATTTTTTAAAAACACTTTAAAAATAAATAAATAAATAATCTTTTTTTTTTTTTTTAATTTTATTTATTTGACAGAGAGAGAGATCACAAGCAGGCAGAGGGGGAAGGGAAGCAGTCTCCCCGCTGAGCAGAGAGCCAGATGAGGGGCTCGATCCCAGGACCCTGAGATCATGACCCGAGCCAAAGGCAGAGGCTTAACCCACTGAGCCACCCAGGCGCCCCATAAATAATCTTTTTAAAATAATAATCAAATCAAAATATTTCAATTTCTTTCATAATTTACCCTCACTACCCACAATTTGTTAATAACATTAAAAGTCTACATTATTTTTATTTTAATAAGACTAATGATCTTTTACAGGTAATTGAATCTGTGTCCACTAAGGGCACACTCTGGTACGGGAAGAAAAAACTAATATTAGAGTACCACCACATATAAAGTAACAAGTCAATAACAAAATGACAATCCAATGTTCACATGGGTAAATGATTTGAACAAACACTTTACCAATAAGCACAAGAATAACCAATGTTATCTATCACTGGAGAAATCTAGAAATTAAAACCACAGTGATATATTAGAACACATATTACAGGGACACCTGGGTGGCTCAGTCAGTTAAGTGTCTTGCCTTCAGCTCCAGTTCTGATCCCAGGGTCACAAGATCAAGCCCCACATCAGGCTCCCTACTCAGCAGAGAGCCTGCTTCTCCCTCTGTCTGCCCCTCTCCCTCCTTGGGCTCTCCCTCTGACAAGTAAATAAAACTTCAAAAAAAGAAAAAACACATATCACAGAATGGCAAAACTAAAAATTACAAATTACAATTAACCCACTGAGCCACCCAGGCGTTTTAGCAAAGAAATTAGTTAGATCACTTTACAAATACTAATGAGATTGCAGAATCACTGCAATTCTCATACAGTGTTGGTAGGGGAGTAAAATGCTACAATTCTTTTGGGAAAAGATGTGGCAGTTTTTTATAAGATTAAGCATATACCCACCTATGACTTGGAATTCAACTGCTAAATACTTACTACCAAAGAGAAACGAAAATGTATTTTCACAAAGGACTCAAGAATATTCATAGCAGTTTTATTCATTATAACCAAGAACTGGAAATAGTACAAGTATCCATCAACAAAAGGGTTAAACTGTTGTATATTATGGCAAAAAATAGAAGAAACTGGGGCGCCTGGGTGGCTCAGTGGGTTGAGCCGCTGCCTTCGGCTCGGGTCGTGATCTTGGGGTCCTGGGATCGAGTCCTGCATCGGGCTCTCTGCTCAGCGGGGAGCCTGCTTCCTCCTCTCTCTCTCTCTCTGCCTGCCTCTCTGCCTACTTGTGATCTCTCTCTGACAAATAAATAAAAAATCTTTAAAAAAAAATAGAAGAAACTTATTATAGAAATAACAAGTTGGATACATCTCAAAAACATACTGAGTGAAAGAATTACATAAAAGAGTATATGCTATATGATTCCACTTATATGAAGTTCTGGAATGGACAAAATTAATCCATGATGGAAAAAAAATAAAGAGTGACAGTAAGGGATCAAAATAATTTTAGCATAACTGTTTAATATTTTTCCCAATGTATTAATCTAGGTAACATAAAAGTCAAACCTGTCATGATTTTTAACCAAATGTAATGGATTTTTTAAAAATAATACTCCTGGAGACCAACTACATAAGGAAGTAATAGCTATAGTGAGCAAAAAATAAAGTTATACTGGTTAAGTTTATTTTACCACATCCTTTGAAAGACTTGAGAAAAATAAAGCTAACCACCAACACTGATGAACTGTATATAGAACAAAAACACTTGGTTAAAATAAGGAACTAAAATTTCTGAGAATGGTAAATACGTTTGTTTTTTTGTTTTTATTTTATTTTATTTTATTTTTAAGATTTTATTTATTTATTTGACAGAGAGAAATCACAAATAGATGGAGAGGCAGGCAGAGAGAGAGAGAGAGAGGGTAGCAGGCTCCCTGCTGAGCAGAGACCCCTTTGCGAGACTCGATCCCAGGACCCTGAGACCATGACCTGAGCCGAAGGCAGCGGCTTAACCCAATGAGCCACCCAGGCGCCCTGTTTTTTTGTTTTTAAAGATTTTATTTATTTATTTGTCAGAGAGAGTGAGCATAGGCAGACGGAGTGTCAGGCAGAGGCAGAGGGAGAAGGAGGCTCCCTGCTGAGCAAGGAGCCTGCTGCAGGACTCGATCCCAGGACGCTAGGATCATGACCTGAGTCAAAGGCAGTGGCTTAACGCCTGAGCCACCCAGGCATCCTGGTGGGTGTAAATAATAATAATTATTATTAAATAATAATAAATATTATTGATATAATTTATTATATTAATTTATTATATTATTATATAATATTATTATATGTTATAATATATTATATATTACTATGTTGCTATATTAATTTATTATAATAATATAAGATATTATTATTTAATAATAATAACTTATTGATAAATTGATTATTCAGGGGGAAAAAAGAGTGACAGTGACAGCCCCTGGGAGGACAGAGGCAAGAATGGACTGGAAACAGGCATAAAGGAAAACTTTAAGAAAATGGTACTATACTGTATCTTGATAAGGAATTGGGTTATACAGTGTATAAAATTTCTAAAAATGTAAACTTTAAGATGTATATCTCATTATACATAAATTTTACATCAAAAGAAAAAAGGTCAAAAGAATGTTTTTTTTAATTTATCTGACCTATCATCACATAACTCTGAAAGAAATCATCACATAACTCTGAAAGAAATTATTATTTATTTCTATTTAGAGGGGCTGCCCTCACTGTCCTGCATGAATGAATAAAAGAATGATTTTTATACTCTTTTTTCTTATTAACATATAAATGTATTATTTGTTTCAGGAGCACCTGGGTGGCTCAGTGCGTTAAGCCTCTGCCTTCAGCTTAGGTCCTGATCTCTGGCTCCTGGGATTGAGCCCCCCCACACCCCCACATCCCACACACCCCCGCCCCCGCAGCAGGCTCTCTGCTCAGCAGGGAGCCTGCTCCCCACCCCCTGCCTGCCTCTCTGCCTACTTGTGATCTCTGCCAAATAAATACATAAAATCTTTTTTTAAAAAATCAACATTTAGATAGGGACAAAAGGAAATAAGCACATATATCATTCATATTTTATAGTGATTTTAATGATTCTAGATTTTTTTTCAGAGGGGGGAAGGTGGCGGAAGGGACAGAGGGAGAAAATCTTTTTCTTGGTAACACTGAACAGTAATATTTTGTTTTTTTAATTAACATATAATGTATTATTTGTTTCAGGGGTATGGGTCTGTGATTCATCAGTCTTACACAACACCCAGCACTCACCACCACATATACCCTCCCCAATGTCCATTACCCAGCCACCACATCCCCCTTCCCACCCCCAGCAACCCTGTTTCCTATGATTAAGAGTTTTGTCTCCCTCTATGGTTTCATCTTGCTTCATTATTTCCTCTCTTCCCCTATGATCCTCTGCCTTGTTTCCTAAATTCTGCATATCACTGAGACCATATAACTGCCTTTCTCTGAATGACTTATTTTGCTTAGCATAATACCTTCTAGCTCCATCCACACTGCAAGATTTTAAATTTTTGATGGCTGTGTAATACTCCATTGTAGATCTATACCACATCTTTATCCATATATCTGTTGATGGATATCTGGGCTTTTCCCATAGCTTGGCTATTGTGGACACTGCTGCTATAAACACTGGGGTGCAAGTGTTCCTTCGGATCACTATATTTGTATCTTTGGGGTAAATACCCAGGAATGCAATTGCTGGGTCATAGGGTAGCTCTATTTTCAACTTTTGAGGAACCTCCATACTGTGTTCTAGACTGCCTGCATTCCCACCAACAGTGTAGGAGGGTTCCCCTTGGGAGAAAGAATCTTAAGCAGGCTCCATGCCCAGCACTGAGCCCCACATGAGGCTCGATCTCACAACCTTGAGATCATGACAAGCCAAAATTAAGAGTCAGATACTTAGGGGCGCCTGGGTGGCTCAGTGGGTTAAGCCGCTGCCTTCGGCTCAGGTCATGATCTCAGGGTCCTGGGATCGAGTCCCGCATCGGGCTCTCTGCTCAGCAGGGAGCCTGCTTCCCCCTCTCTCTCTCTCTCTCTGCCTGCCTCTCCATCTACTTGTGATTTCTCTCTGTCAAATAAATAAATAAAATCTTAAAAAAAAAAAAAAAGAGTCAGATACTTAACTAAGCCACCAAGGTACCCCTCCACATTTTTATCCCCAAAAGACATGAAGCTAGAAATATCAGATATAGCAAATAAATACTCAAACAAGTTTTTTTTTAATTTATCTGACCTATCATCACATAACTCTGAAAGAAACTATTACTTACTTCTATTTAGAGGGGCTGCCCCCACTGTCCTGCATGAATGAATAAAAGAATGATCTTTATACTCTTTTTTCTTATTAACATATAAATTATTATTTGTTTCAGGAGCACCTGGGTGGTTCAGTGGATTAAGCCTCTGCCTTCAGCTCAGGTCATTATCTCAGTGTCCTGGGATCAAGCCCTGCATCAGGCTCTCTGCTTATCGGGGAGCCTGCTCCCCCCACCCACCCACCCACCTGCCTCTCTGCCTATTTGTGATCTTGTCAAATAAATAAATACATAAAAATGTATTATTTGTTTCAGGGGGATTCATCAGTCTTACACAATTCATAGCACTCACCATAGCACATACCCTCCCTAATGTCCATCACCCAGCCACTCCGTTTCTTCCACTCTCCTTCCCTCCAGCAACCCTCAGTTTGTTTCCTGAGATTAAGAGTCTCTTATGGTTTGTCTCCCTCTCTAGTTTCATCTTGTTTCGTTTTTCGCTCCCTTCCCCTATAAGCCTCTGTCTTATTCCTCAAATCTCTCATATTTGTGAGATCATATGATAATTGCCTTTCTCTGGTTGACTTATTTTGCTTAGCATAATACCCTCTAGTTCTATCCACACCATTGCAAATGGCAAGATTTCATTTTCTGATGGCTGCATAATATTCCATTGTATACGTGTGTGTGTGTGTGTGTGTGTGTGTGTATCACGTCTTCTTTATCCATTGATTCTTATACTCTTGAAACATTAATGGTAACTATGATTAATTCAAACTACTAAAATGTCAATTACTATTAAGAAATGCAATAACTTCTGGGGCGCCTGGGTGGCTCAGTGGATTAAGCCTCTACCTTCGGCTCAGGTCATGATCCCAGGGACCTGGGATCGAGTCCCGCATAGGGCTCTCTGCTCAGCAGGGAGCCTGCTTCTCCTCATCTCTCTCTCTGTCTGTCTCTCTGCCTATTTGTGATCTCTCTCTCTGTCAAATAAATAAATAAAATCTTTAAAAAAAAAAAAAAAAAAAGAAATGCAATAACTTCTAATGGAGTAAATTATGAACTTTGTTTATACATATGTCACAGATTCATACTTTAATAGAGTACATATACATACATGCAGGCATGTGTGCAAAGTTTAGCATGCATATCTCTGCCTCTGTTTATCAGGTTACATGCTCTATATAAATAACAAATAATGTTCATTTTATTCATTCATTTAATTTCTACAGAATTCAGGTTTTCTAAAGTACACAATTTAAAAATTAGCTTATCTCTAGAAATTAGTTAGGCCAAAGAACACTGCATGTTCTTTCTCATAAAAGTTTTTTTTTTTTTTAATTGAAGTAACACTAGTATATAACACTATGTAAGTTTCAGGGGTACAAAATAACACACACACAAATTTTTTTTTTTTTTTTTTTTTAAGAGAAGGAGGGGAGGGACGCCTAAGTGGCTCAGTTGGTTAAGCATCTGCCTTCAGCTTGAGCCATGATCCTAGAGTCCTGGGATCAAGTCCCACATCAGGCTCCTTGCTCAGTTGGGAGCCTGCTTCTCCCTCTGCCTGCCACTCCCCTTGCTTGCATTCTTTCTCTCTGAGGAAGGCAGGCTGGCAGGCAGGCAGACAGGCAGAGAGGGAGGGGCAGGGTGGGGTGGAAGCAGACAAAGAGAGTAGGAATCCCAAGTAAGCTCCACACCCAGCACAGGGCTCAATCTCAACACCCTGAGTTTACAATCCCTGCCAAAGTCAAGAGTTGGATGCCTAACCAAGTAAGCCTTCCAGGCACCCTAACTTTACTACAGTTTTACATCTATATATACTACAAAGTGATCACCACCAAAAATCTAATTACCAACCACCACCACAAAACTGACCTCTTCATCTATTTTGCGTACCTCCCAACTCCCTCAGTCTATTCTCTAGTAACCATCAGTCTATTCTCTGTATCTAGGAGGTTCTATATTGCTTTGTTTATCCATTCTGTTTTCTAAGATTCTACATACTAATGAGATCATATTATGTTTGTCTTTCTCTATCTAACTTAATTCATTTAGGTTCATCCATTTTGTCACAATGGCAAGATTTCCCTTTTTATGGCTGAATAATATTCCATTCTATGTACTCCACATTTTCTTTATCCATTCATCCACTGATAGACACTTAGGTTGTTTCCACATCTTGGCTACTGTAGATAAGGCTGCAATGAACACAGGGGTGCATTTGTCTTTCTGAATTAGTGTTCTCATATTCCTTAAATAGCCAGAAGTGTAATAGGTGAATTATATGGTAGACTGTTCTTAATTTTCTTTTTTTTTTTTTTTAAAGATTTTATTTATTTATTTGACAGAGAGAGATCACAAGTAGGCAGAGAGGCAGGCAGAGAGAGAGAGGAGGAAACAGGCTCCCTGCTGAGCAGAGAGCCCGATGTGGGACTCGATCCCAGGACCCTGAGATCATGACCTGAGCCGAAGGCAGCGGCTTAACCCACTGAGCCACCCAGGCGCCCCTGTTCTTAATTTTCTGAGGAATTTCCATACTGTTTCCCACCAACAGTGTACAAAGCTTCCCTTTTTTCCATATCCTCTCAAGCACTTCTTTCTTTCTTTCTTTCTTTTTAAGGATTTTATTTATTTATTTGACAGAGAGAGACACAGCAAGAGAGGGAAAACAGGCAAGAGTGTGTGTGCATTCTTGGTTCCCTTGTTATAAATCAATTATGTGTGAGTTTCATTTCTGGGCTCTCAGTTCTGTTCCAATGATCTACATGTCTATTTACAATGCCAATACCATACTGTTTGATTACTACAGCTTTGTAGCAGAGTTTGAAATCAAGGAATGTGATACATCTGGTTTTGTTCTTTCTCAAGACTGTGTTGGCTATTTGGCATCTTTTATGGTTCTGTACAAATTTTAGAATTATTTGTTCTAGTTCTGTGAAAAATGCCACTGAAATATTGATAAAAAGTCATTGAGGGGCCCCTGGGTGGCTCAGTCACAGTTAAGTCTCTATCTTCGACTCAGGTCATGATCCTGGGGTCCTGGGATCAAGCCCTGGGATCAAACCTCCCCACCCTGATGGGGGCCTGCTTCTCCCTCTCCCTCTGCCTGCTGCTCCCCCTGCTTATGTGCTCGATCGCGCGTGTGCGCTCTCTCTCTCTCTCTCTCTGTCCAATAAATAAAATCTTTTTTAAAAATTGTACTGAATCTATAGATGGTTTTAGGTAGTATGGACAGTTTTAACAATATTAACTCTGAGTACAAAATATCTTTCCATTTATTTGTGTCTTCATTTTCTTTCATGAATGTATTACAGCTTACAGTGTACAGGTGTTTTACCTCCTTGGTTAAATTTATTCCTAGGTATTTTATTCTTTTTGATGCAATTGTAAATGGGACTGCTTTCTTATTTTTTCCTTTCTGATAGTTCATTAGTGTATGGAAATGCAATAAACTTCTGTATATTGATTTTGCATCCTGCAACTTTACTAAATTCATTTATTAGTTCTAACAGATTTCTGACAGAGACTTTAGGATTTTCTATGAATAGTATCATGTTATCTACAAATACTGAAAGTTTTACCCCTTACTTTCTCATTTCAATGCCTTTTATTTCTTTTGTTTGCCTTATTGCTGTGGCTAGGGCTTCTAATATTATGCTGAATAAAAGTGGCATCCTTAAAAAAAAAAAAAAAAAAGTGGCATCCTTGTCTTGTTCCTGATCTTAGAGGAAAAGCTTTCAGCTTTGTTTTGTTTTCTAATATAAGCTCTACTCCCAACATGGGGCTTTAACTCCCAACCCCAAGATCAAGAGTCACATGCTCTACCAACTGAGCCAGACAAACACCCCAAGGTTTCATTCACCATTGAGCATGTTAGCTCTGGGTTTGTCATAAATGGCCTTCAGTATACTTTAGTACAATTTCTCTATACCCACTTTGTTGAGAGTTTTTATCATAAACGGATGTTGAGTTTTGTCAAATGCTTTTTTTTTTTTTGCACCTATTGATGTATCATTTTTAGCTTTAATTTTGTTAAACTATATTGACGATATTAAAAAGAAGAATATGACATATCAAATGGAAAATTTATCCTGGCTGAAATTAAAATATCTGGAACACATTCAACATATTAAAAAATCCTCATGGGAAAAGTAAGGGAATACTTGAACATCTATTATCCCTAAAAACCAAGGAAGTATTTAACATTCAAAAATAATACAACTCAACCACTACTTCCGAAAAATTACCCAATTAAGTCTTAAACAACAACCTGATAACTACCCCAAAATTCATGATTTATAAAGATAATATTAAAAAATAACACTGTAAGATAATTCAAGATGTTTATATGACTGTGCTTCCACCTTAGGTAAAGTCTACTATGGGACATTTGGAAATAGCAGACAGCTTGGAGACTTTAACACTTAACATAGTTAAATTCAAAGATGGTTCTACAGCCATACTAACCTCTTCATGGCTCCAGGGTACTTATAATGAGAAAGGAATAGCCAGCAGCCATGATCTTCCCCCCTACTCCCATCAATAATTTATATAGTGACTCAGTCTTCCTCATTTATAACCCTAATAATCAAAGTACTTCAGGAAAACTAAGCTTATCAGGAAAAAAAATGAGAATAAATGATTTTTTTAATTTTCTTTTAAAGATTTTATTTATTTATTTGACAGAGAGAGAGATCACAAGTAGGCAGAGAGGCAGGCGGGGGGAGGGGGGGAGCAGGCTCCCCACTGAGCAGAGAGCCTGATATGGAGCTCCAACCCAGGACCCCAAGACCATGACCCAAGCTGAAGGCAGAGGCTTGACCCACTGAGCCATCCAAGTGCCCCAAGAATAAATGATTTAGTGTTTAAAGATCTGATCTTTATACTAGGAGTTCTCATTTTAGGGAAAGTACCTGTTGCGGGGGGTGGGGGGAGGAAAAGGATGGCATCCTGGCTACCATCTGACATAAGTAAATTGTTCATTCAAAATGCACTTCACAAATATTTAATAGGGTGTTTTTTATGTGCCAGGTATTTTACTAGGGACCAGGAATTTTTAAAAAGAAAGGAAGGAGGGGTGCCTGGGTGGCTCAGTGGGTTAAGCTGCTGCCTTCGGCTCAGGTCATGATCTCAGGATTCTGGGATTGAGTCCCGCATCGGGATCTCTGCTCAGCAGGGAGCCTACTTCCCTCTCTCTCTCTCTGCCTGCCTCTCTGTCTACTGTGAACTCTCTCTGTCAAATAAATAAATAAAATCTTTAAAAAAAAAAAAAGAAAGGAAGGAAGGAAGAAAAAGAAAAATGAGTAGGATACAGTTCCTTTCTAGAAGAGCATTATAGTCAAGTACAAAAGTCAGCAAAATAATCAGCACAAAAAGCATCTTTTTTTTTTTTAAGATTTTATTTATTTATTTGACAGAGAGAGACACAGCAAGAGAGGGAACACAAGCAGGGGGAGGGGGAGAGGGAGAAGTAGGCTTCTGGCTGAGCAGGGAGGGGATACAGGGCTCCTTCCCAGAACCCTGGGATCATGACCTGAGCAGACGCTTAACAATGGAGCCACGCAGGCACCCCAAGTATCTGTTTTTTAAATGTTAAACTACCCGTATCCCAGGACAATTAATATGAGAAGATCCAGGGAACTCAATAAAAACCATATCCAACTGAAATTTTGTGAAATACGCCTAAATATTACATACATCTAGGTAAAACACATCAATATAAAAATAACAAATGCCACTTTAAGGTACTTTTTCTGCTAGGCAGAAGACCCTATTTATGAGTTCATGTAATCTTTAACAATCTTAGGAAGCAGAGACTACCATTACTATTATTGTTACTGTTATCTCATCTCTAATTTCTCAAATTGTGTCCTCTTCTATTTTGTACTTTTTCAGTGAGGATATGCATGAGGTAATGTAACTGGCTGGTCACACCTGAGCATAAATTCTCGAGTCAGACAACCTGAGTTTGAATTTCTTAACCACCTACTAAAGTGTGACTATACAAATCAATTTATCTTCTGTAAGCCTGGGATAGTGGTAACTAGGATGTCTCAGTCAATGACAGAGCACTGAGGCCTTAGAGGACCAGGAGACGCCAATCATTGGTAGAGAGTATGGCCCTGTCATGCAGGACACCATGACTGCAGGATACAGATAAAGCAGATTTCAGATGTCCTCTGCCAATGACACTTCAAATACCATAAGGCATCCTAGGTATGAATTTGAAGCCAAACTACTGAAAAATTAAACACAGTGACACGACCATTTTATTGAAGAAAAAAAATTACTCTTGTTTTATCTCCAGGATTTTAAGTCTTCTTTAACATATGAAAATCCCTTTAGAAACTTCCTTTATCTCTACCCTACCCCTATAAACAATTTAAAAGTATATAATCAATCTCTCCTCGTAATCACAGTTTGCCCATGGGTCTTGTGTCCCGTGCTATAATAAAAGCACCTTTTTGCACCCCCCCCAAAAAAATAAAAATTACTCTGGTAGCAGTATGGAACTAGACAGAGAAGAATTTAACCAAAAAAAAGAAATAAGTATATTCCTATAGCAGATCACTAGCTACCTCCTAATAGCTACAATGATAATGGTGGTGGTGGTGATGGTGGCGGTTGACAGAAGCCCCAGTTTTAAGTAGGGATACGGATCACATTTCTCAGTATCCTGTCAACTAACTTTCAACCAAACAAGGTGATGTGGGCCTAAAGGGAAGGAGTCATCCCTCTTCTCCACTTCGTCCATCCTCTTACTCAGCACACAGATGTGACAGGGTTAAGATGTTAAATATAAAGCTGGAAGCAGCCTATACAAACCCAAAACAGTCTAGACCCAGGACTTTACATGAAAGAGAAATAAATTTCCATATTGGGGTTTTTTTATTGTTTTAAGATTTTTTTATTTGACAGAGAGAGAGAGAGAGAGAGAGAGCTGAGAGTAGGAACACAAGCAGAGGGAGTGGGAGAAGGAGAAACAGGCTTCCTGCCTACAAAAAGCCCAATGCCAGCTTGATCCCAGGACTCTGGGATCATGACCTGAGCCGAAGATGGACACTTAATGACTGAGCTACCCAGGAGTCCCAAATTTCTATATTGTTGAGAACATTTATGTTATTAGATCTCTACTAAAGGCAGTCAAACGTCTATCAAAACAGAGTGCTCTTTATAGCAATGGAAAAGGACCCGAACCATGGCAGTGACAGTAGAAACAGAAAGAAAAAGAGGAATGTGAGAAAAACTTAAGAAAAATAAAATACTTTTAAGTGAAAATGAAGGAGAAAAGGAAAAATGTGGCAAGCTTCTGATATGAGTGAATGACCAAGGTGAAAAGGTTTGGAAGAGCAAAGGATATTTACTCAGCAATGCTGAATTTCCAACTCCTCTAAGACTTAGGTGGATGTTTTTTTTCTGTAGGCAGTTCCACGTCCTAGTCCCCACCTACATACCCTTGCTAGTATCCTCTTGATGTCTGAAGGCTGTCCAAAAATCCTAATGATTACAAATTTAGTAGGTTTCATACTGATAAGGATGTGAGCCTTTTTTTTTTTTTTTTTAGATTTTATTTATTTATTTGAGAGAGAGAGAGAGTGAGAGAAGGTACAGGGGGAGGAGCAGAGGGAGAAACACACTCCCCGGATGAGCAGGGAACCCAACATGGGGCTCAATCGATCCCAGGACCTTTGGATCATGAGTTGAGCCAAAAGCAGATGCTTAACCAACTAAGCCACCCAGATGCCAAAGATGTGAGTCTTTTAAGTAATTTTTCCATTTCTCTGCTAGTGAGACTGATCAAGCATAACAAAATTACAAATTCCTCAAGAACAAGGCCAACATCTACACCCCAACCTGACCACTCACTCAATAGACATTTGACTGACTGGCTTAAAGGAAGCCATTTGAAAATTCACTTATGAAAGTCTGCTGATCTTTCTCTGAAGGTGAAGGGTCTGATTTTTTTTCTAAATGCTCTACTCCTATTAATAGAACCTGTAAAAGAGGGTGCCTGAGTGGCTCAGTGGGTTAAGTGTCTGTCTTTGTCTCAGGTCATGATCCCAGAGTCCTGCAATCAAGACTTGCATTGGGCTATCTGCTCAGTGGAGAGTGTGCTTCTCCCTCTCCCCCTCCCTGTGTGCTCTTTCTCATAATTCTTGAAGAAAAAAAAAAAAAAAGAAAGAAAGAAAGGAAAAAAAGGAAGAACCTGTAAAAGAGAACTTTCAGTATCTGGCTTGTTTTTTGCTGTAGCATGATGCCTGGCCCATAAGAGCCTCAAATAAACTAACTAAACAGTATATTTACCTGAGAATTCCCCAACTTCAACAGGGGACTGCACACAATGTAAGAACATGAGCCATGGACTTTAAAAACAAACAAACAAACAAACCAGGATTCAGAACCTGATGCCACCAGTCCCAGCTATATAACCCTGAACAAATTACTTAAGGTCTCCAAGTCTCAGTAACTTCACTTATCTTATGTATTTGTTGAGAGAAATTAATGATAAATAAAGTTTGGCATATGGTATTTGATAAATGACAGCCATGTTAATGGAAACTATCTATCCCATCCTTCAATTTAAAAAGGCCAGATAATGTTATCATATAATCTCCTGAACTATATTGTGGTAACTTTATGAAATGTTACAGTGTTTTCAAATATCCTTCATGCTTCTACAACCATATTTCTCAAACACACAATCTGAACAATAGCAGTGAAAGAAAATTTGGGGGACAAAGAAGAGTAATACAGTTAACTTGCGTTTTTAAAAGCCTTCAGTTTTTCACCAATCTAAATCAATCTTTAGGGACGCCTGGGTGGCTCAGTTGGTTAAGCAGCTGCCTTCAGCTCAGGTCATGATCCCAGCGTCCTGGGATTGAGTCCCACATCAGGCTCCTTGCTCAGCAGGGAGTCTGCTTCTCCCTCTGCCTCTGTCTGCCATTCTGTCTGCCTGTGTTCGCTCTCTCTCCCTCTCTCTCTGACAAATAAATAAAAAAATCTTTAAAAAAAAAAATCAATCTTTATTGTTGTTCCCTCTCAATTTGTTCCTCCTTTAAAAAAAAAATGAGTTTTGGGGCGCCTGGGTGGCTCAGTGGGTTAAAGCCTCTGCCTTCGGCTCAGATCGTGATCTCAGGGTCCTGGGATTGAGCCCCACATCAGGCTCTCTGCTCATCGGGGAGCCTGCTTCCTCCTCTCTCTCCCTGCCTCTCTGCCTACTTGTGATCTCTGTCAAATAAATAAATAAACTCTTTTTTTTAAAAAATGAGTTTTGTTAATCTAGTCCTGTGTGGATCCTGATTTATGCAGGCTACAATTATTTGGTAAAATATCTGTCTCAAAAGAAAAACAAGTAGCATTCTTTTCAAATTCCATTCAACCGCGTGGGACAATTACAAAGCATTTGTAAAATTCACTCCAGTCCCAACTGCTACTTTCCATTGCAAATTAATGTTCATACTATTATTTTCCAAGCTTGTTCTGACACTTGATTTCTTTCTCTAAATGTAGCTGGACTTAGCTTAAGCTGGAAAAAACGAAGCACATATTTTTACCTACAAGCAGATGTCAATAAGTATAAACAGATTTTTTTCACTTAAAAACTTGCCTCGGGGTGCCTGGGTGGCTCAGTGGGTTAAGCCTCTGCCTTTGGCTCAAGTCGTGATCCCAGGGTCCTGGGATGGAGCCCCACATTGGACTCTCTGTTCAGCGGGGAGCCTGCTTCCTCCTCTCTCTCTGCCTGCCTCTCAGCCTGCTTGTGATCTCTGCCTGTCAAATAAATAAATAAGATCTTAAAAATAAATAAATAAATAAAATCTTTAAAAAAAACTTGCCTCAAAACTAGTTATTTTCTTTTTTAAAAAAAGATTTTATTTATTTATTTGACAGAGATCACAAGTAGGCAAAGGCAGGTGAGTCGGTGGGGAGGGGGCAGGCTCCAAGCTGAGCAGAGAGCCACATGAAGGGCTCAATCCCAGGACCCTGAGATCATAACCTAAGCCTAAGGCAAAGGCTTAATCCACTGAGCCACCCAGGAACCCCAAAACTAGTTATTTCCTTAAAAAAAAAAAACAACTATTTTCTCTAAACCAAAATCTTCAATTTCAAGTTTTCAAGCCTATATTTTAAATAAAGTGAATTGATAGCATATTGGCTTAAAGGAGAAAATAAATTGAGATGTCAAGTTCCCAAACACATTGTTTTTTCAAATCATAGTGCTGACCTTGTAAATTAATAAAATATACAAAGAGCTACAAACAATGGATCAAGGAAAAAGAAGTAATCTACTTCTGATGGTCTTATCAATGGAAAATGGGAAGATACAAATTTTTACTCCTAACTCAGTCTATTAGGGAAATCACTAAAAAGAAAGTTCTATAAATCTATCTATTTGATAAATGCCAACTAAATAATTAGTCACCTCTGATTAGGTAAAGTAGTCTGCTAAAACAACATAACTATCTGTTATGTTAACTATCTGGGGCACCTAGGTGGCTCAGTGGGTTAAGCCTCTGACTTCGGCTCAGGTCATGATTTCAAGGTCCTGGGATGGAGCCTTACATTGGGCTCCCTGCTCAGCAGGAGGCCTGCTTCTCCCTCTCCCACTCCCCCTGCTTGTGTTCTCTCTCTTGCTGTGTCTTCTATCAAATAAAATCTTTTGGAAAAAAAAGTACACCTATTTAAAAAAAATCTCTAAAAAGAAAAAACAAAACAATATAAGTATCTCTGCTGAAAGGATTTTTTCTCCAGTTTTAAAAATTTGTCTATTCAAAGAATATTGGGATTTATTTGGGCCATGCCCTCAAGGAACTCTCAGTCTAGATAAATCAGACAAATACAAAAGGGAAGAGCATATAATTTTCAGAACTTAAATTACTGGTTTTAAATATGTTTGGGACATATAAAGGCCTAGGACATATAAAGGCCAAAGACCAGTAGCAATCTCTAACTTTCAGAGACATAATTTGAGTTAGGCATATATCTGATATCTCTGCTCCAATTCCTTAGCATTTTCACCCACATGAAGCTATTCAGTTTACTCTGTTGCTGCTTAAGCCATAAATCTTATTAAGCGATTTTTTTTCTAATTAAAATCCCTCTGAAGAAAATGGGAGTATGAAGTAACACAGTCTTTCTGGAAGAGAACTGAGCAATATACCTCACAACTATTTTGTTTTTTTTAATGTTCTTTTGGCATTCAAGCATGGCTGGAACCAGAAATTTGAGTGATGTTTCCAAGCTCTGTCTCTCTCTCTCATGCTTTGGCTATCTCTGACTTTATTCAATATTCAGCCAGACTCTCTAAACACAGTACGGAAAATACACACCAGAAACCCCAACTAAGTCACAATCTCCAACCTTAGTCACCCTTGTAGAAAGAGAATGTCTTGTTCCTTCCAAAAGAAAAGATCCAGAGATGGCTCTTATTAGCCCAGTTTAAAATAGGGGGTGGGAGTAACTAGGACTAGCATTTTCCCTGGGACTAAAAGAAAGAGAAGACATGCCTCCCAAAGAAAAGGATGTTGGAGAAAAAATTAGCACATGTCCATATAAATAAACATATCCTTTGATCCAGCAATCCCACTTCTAGAAATTAAAACTTGCACTATTATTGTGTTACAATTTTTATTATTTTTTATTTTATTTTATTTAAAATCAATTAACATGGGGCACCTGGGTGGCTCAGTTGGTTAAGCGACTGCCTTCAGCTCAGGTCTCGATCCCAGGGTCCTGGGATTGAATCCCATGTCGGGCTCCCTGCTCAGTGGGGAGCCTGCTTCCCCCCCACTGCCTGCCTCTCTGCTTACTTGTGCTCTTTCTCCCTCTGTCAAATAAATTAAACCTTTTTAAAAATTATAATAAGATAAAATAAATTAACATGGTGTATTACTAGTTTCAGAGACAGTTTAATGATTTATCAATTGCATATACCACCCAGTGCTCATTACATCAAGTGCCCTCCTTAATGCCAGTCACTCATTTACCCCACCACCCTCACTTTCCCTTCAGCAACCCTCAGTTTATTTCCTATACTTAAGAGTCTCTTATAATTTGTCTCCCTCTCTGATTTCATTTTATTTTATTTTCCCCTCCCTTCCTCTATTTCATCTGTCCCATGTCTCCAAAGCCATAAGAGACCTAGGAATAAACCTAACCAAACAGGCAAAGGATTTGTACTCAGAAAACTACAGAACACTCATTTAAGAAATTGAGGAAGACACAAAGAAATAGAAAAACGTTCCATGCTCATGGATTAGAAGAACAAATATTGTTCAAATGTCTATGCTCCCTATAGCAATCCACACATTCAATGCAATCCCTATCAAAATGCCATCAACTTTTTTCACAGCTGGAACAAATAATCCTAAAATTGGTATGGATCCAGAAAAGGCTTTGAATAGTCAAAGGAATGTTGAAAAAGAAAACCAAAACTGGTGCTCAAAATTCTGATGCATCTACAATTTTCTCATATGTCTGTTATCCATCTGTATGTCTTCTTTGAAGAAGTGCCTATACATGCCTTCTGTCATTGATTGATTGAATTATTTGTTCTTTGGGTGTTGAATTTGGTAAGTTTTTTTACAGATTTTGGATACTACTAACCTTTTACCTAATATGTCATTTGCAAATTTCTTCTCCCATCCTGTCGGTTGTCTTTTGGTTTTGTTGACTGTTGCTTCCTTTGTTGTGCAAAAATTTTTCATCTTGATGAAGTTCCAATAGTTCATTTTTGCCTTTGTTCCCCTTGCCTTCGGAGATGTGTCTAGCAAGAAGTTGCTATAGCCGAGGTCAAAGAGGTTGCTGCCTGTGTTCTCTAGGATTTTGATGGATTCCTTTCTCCCATTTAGGTCTTTCATCCATTTTTAGTCCATTTTTGTGTTTGATGTAAGGAAATAATCCACTTACATTCTTCTGCATGTGGCTGTCCAAGTTTCCCAACACCATTGTTGTAGAGACTGTCTTTTTTCCATTGGATATTCTTTCCTGCTCTGTTGAAGATTTCTTGACCATAGGGTTCAGGGTCTATCTACCTCTGGGTTCTCTGTTCTGTCCCTGATCTACTTGTCTTTGTTTGTGCCAGTACTATATTGTGTTGACTATTACAACTTTGGTTTCTTGTTTTTTGTTTTTTAAGATTTTATTTAGGGGCACCTGGATGGCTCAGTTGTTACACATATGCTTTCAGCTCAGGTTACAATCCCGGGGTCCTGGGATCAAGCCCCATATCAGGCTCCCTGCTCCGCAGGAAGCCTGCTTCTCCCTCTCCCACTCTCCCTGCTTGTGTTCCCTCTCTTGCTGTGTAGCACCCCAATGTTCTCCTAGCTGCCTGTTGAGCCCAGCACCCAGCCACGGCTTGTTGCTGGATCAAGCCATTGACCTCCTTGTGGCCATCTTCCACAAGTACTCAGGCAGTGAAGGGACAAGAACACTCTGACCAAGAAGGAGCCAAAGGAGCTACTCCAGAAAGAGCTCACCACTTGCCAGAAGCTGCAGAATGTGGACACTGCAAAGGTGATAAAGGACCTGGACCAGAACAAGGACCAACTGGTAAACTTCCAAGAATATGTCACCTTCCTGGGAGCCGTTCTGTTAATCTACAATGATAACCTAAAAAATCAGGAAGGCAGAGATACACTCTGTCAGGCCTAACTCAAATCCAGTGGTGGGTAACTGTACAAAAAAAATTTTTTATTAAAAAAAAAGTGAGGGCGCCTGGGTGGCTCAGTGGGTTAAGCCTCTGCCTTCAGCTCAGGTCATGATCTCAGGGTCCTGGGATCGAGCCCCACATCAGGCTCTCTGCTTGGCAGGGAGCCTGCTTCCTCCCCTCTCTCTCTGCTTGCCTCTCTGCCTACTTGTGATCTCTCTCTGTGAAATAAATAAATAAAATCTTAAAAAAAAAAAAAGTGATAGGAGAGCTTTTAGAAAACATTATTTCAGTTTAACTGTACAAATTAAACCAGTCCAGGATTTAGATGTTTGGGGATTTGAACTACTGTTTTTTAAAAACTGCTTCAACAAACATTCATGCTTACTGAGTAATTCAGATTAAAATCAAACAGGAAAGATTACAAAGCATTAATTAAATATGAACACATAGTTCTACAAAACTTATTTTTCTTTTAAAGGTAACAGAAAATGTGACGCTTGTTTAGCTGCACTTTGAGTTGTGGGTGAATGTTATGACCATGTTTCTAGGTAACATCAAAGTTTTGTCAATGCTGAGAACATGGGTGGAAAACAGGTACAAATACAAAGATGCCTTCTTCCCACAGTTCTGTATACGCTATATTATTCTTTTCCTATGCTGAATTCTAATACAGCAGACCAGCTGGTGCTGTAGTTTAAGGCCTGTGGTTAAAGAATGAAATGTCTCCTAAAACACAGTCCTGACATAATCATCTAGAAGAGACAGATCCTTGGACAGGAAACTAGAACCAGGAGAGTGTACCTTAAACAGATCTGACAGGAATAGACTATTTGACCCCCATCTAAAGCCTAGACCTAAGGAAACATATATTTTTTTAATATTTTATTTATTTATTTGAGAGGTAGAGAGAGACAATGAAAGAGAGCATAAGAGTAGAGAGGTCAGTGGGAGAAGCAGACTTCCTGCTGAGCAGGGAGCCCAATATGGGACTCGATCCCAGGACCCTGGGATCATGACCCGAACCGAAGGCAGTTGCTTAACCAACTGAGCCAACCAGGTGCCCCTTAAGGAAACATATTAAAAGAAAAAACAACCTCTATTAACTGATGGCAGGCCAGAAACCAGCTAGGACAGTATCTCTTTTGGAGACCAAACAGAATTAAACTATACCTTGCAGACCAGAAGACCGACTTGAAAGTTACTCTCTGACTTCATTATTACTGTTTTGTTTGTAGCCTTTAGGAAACTCTCATTTCAGATGTGTCTGGCTGAGCAAACAAAAATGACTAGATGGAGAGGTCCAGAATGTTAAGAAAAAGTGATATTCCACAAGAACACTAAAGAAACAACCATGTGGTAGCTTTCCTTCCATTGCCAACCTTAGAGGACTGGAGTTTATTGTATTACAAGAAATATATATACAAATAAAATGGAATATACTCAGCCATAAAAAAGGAATGAGATCCTGCCATTTGCAACAACATGGATGGACGTAGAGGGTATAAAGGTAAAGTAAGTCAGTCAGAGAAAGACGAATATGATTTCACTCATATGTAGAATTTAAGAAACAAATGAAAAAAGAAAAAAAGGGACGCCTGGGTGGCTCAGTTGGTTGGACAACTGCCTTCGGCTCAGGTCATGATCCCGGAGTCCCAGGATGGAGTCCCGCATCGGGCTCCCAGCTCCATGGAGAGTCTGCTTCTCCCTCTGACCTTCTCCTCGCTCATCCTCTCTCTCACATAAATAAATAAGATCTTTAATAAAAATTAAAAAAAAAAGAGAGAGAGAGAGAGAGACAAAGAGACTTCTAAATGAAAAGAACAAAGCGGTGGTTGCCACTTGGAAGGGGCACAGACTGCTGACCAGGAAGATTAAGAATACACTTACCATGATAAGCACTAATGTACAGAATTGCTCAATCATTATACTGTACACCTGAAACTGATATGACACTGTTGGTTAATTGTACTTCAGTAAGAAAATAGTAAATGAAAAAGAACTAGAAAAAAATTTTATATGGTAATTCTATGTTTATTTTTTTTACCTTTTTAAAAATTATTTTTATTAACATATAATATATTATTAGCCCCAGGGGTACAGGTGTGTGAATCATCAGGCTTACACACTTCACAGCACTCACCATATCACATACCCTCCCCAATGTCCACAACCCAACCACCCTCTCCATACCCCTCTCCCCGCAGCAACCCTCAGTTTTTTGTGAGATTAAGTCTCTTATGGTTTGTCTCCTCCCAATCCCATCTTGTTTCACTTTTTCCTTCCCTAACCCCCAAACCTCTGTCTCTCAAATTCGTTGTATCAGGGAGGTCATATGATAATTGTCTTTCTCTGATTGACTTATTTCACTCAGCATAATTCCCTCTAGAATTGGAAAATTTCTATACAAATACCTAGAATAAAATTAACTGTGACAAGTCTGAAGAGACAGGTACTACGGTCAAGATTCAGCACCCTTCTATAATGTTTAAAATATTTATAATAAGTATGTATTACTGCAGTAAATCAAATATAAAACAATTTAGCAACAGAGAAGTAAGTAAAAGCATGAAAGTGCTGAGTATTAGAACCATGTCAGTATGAGTTAAAACCCGAGTAGAAAAATAGATGAGGAGAGTTTCTAATCATCTAGACAAAAGAACTGAAGAACCAGGGGCGCCTGGGTGGCTCTGTGGGTTAAGGCTTCTGCCTTCGGCTTGGGTCATGATCCCAGAGTTCTGGGATCAAGCCCCACATCGGGCTCTCTGCTTGTCAGGGAGCCTGTTTCCTCCCCTCTCTGCCTGCCTCTCTGCCTACTTGTGGTCTCTGTCTGTCAAATAAATAAATAAAATCTTTTTAAAAAAAAGAATTGAAGAGCCAAACAGAAAAAGATCAATCAGAAACTGACTCTGTTTCTCAGTCAGAAATAGGTCTCCAAGTAGGAAAAGTCCAGATGAGTAAAACAAGATGGACAAATTACAAAGGAGACCTGACCATCTAAAGGTGAGGCAGAGAGCAGAGTGATGCTGTCACAAATCAAGAAAGTCTAGAGACACCAGAACCTGGAAGACACAAGGAAGGATTCTTCCCTAGAGTCTTCAGAGGGAACACTGTCTTCCCAGCACCTTGATTTCAGACTTACAGTCTCCAGAACTGTGAAAGAGTAAGTGTTGTTTTAAGCCACCAAATTTGCAAGATGTGTTATGGCAGCCTTAGGAAACTCATAATGCTGGAGATATAAACCGTAGCTATTATAGGGGTGCCTGGGTGGCTCGGTGGGTTAAAGCCTCTGCCTTCGGCTCAGGTCATGATCCTAGGGTCCTGGGATTGAGCCCTGCATCAGGGGCTCTGCTTGGCAGGGAGCCTGCTCCCTCCTTTCTCTCTGCCTGCCTCTGCCTACTTGTGATCTCTGTCTGTCAAATAAATAAATAAAATCTTTAAAAAATAAATGAACTGTAGCTATTACAGTTAAATGTTGTTAAAACATTTATTTTTTTTTAAGATTTCACTTATTTATTTGACAGAGAGAGAGAGAGAGAGCAGGAACACAAGCAGGGGACTGGGAGAAAGAAAGCAGGCCTCCTGCAGAATAGGGACCCCAACGTGGGGCTCGATCCCAGGACCCTAGGATCATGACCTGAGCCGAAGGGAGATGCTTCAGGACTTAATCTTAATCTTAATCTTAATCTTTTTGTTCCTAATTCCAAAATAATCAATTGTCTGTAAAACCATACACATAACATTTTTTTTTAATCTAGCCTGTCTGAAATTCATCTAAACTTAGGTAGTAGTTGTATGAAATATTTACATAGGCAAAATTACTTTTTCATTCTTTTTTTATTTTTTTCAGTAAATAATGAAACATAGTTTAAAAAAAAACAAAAACAAAACACCTCTAGGGGTGCCTGGTGGCTCAGATGGTTAAGTGTCTGCCTTTCGCTCAGGTCATAATCTCAAGATCCTGGGATCAAGCCCCATGTCAGGCTCCCAGCTCAGCAGGGAGACTGCTTCTCCCTCTCCCTCTGCCTCTTCCCCTGCTTGTTCTCTCTCTCTCTGATTTTACGAAATGCAAAGATCCTGATTAACTCCACATGTCCGTGATCTCTCTGCTACACCTGACACTGAGAAATGTTCCTTCACTTTCTATGACTCTGGACTTCCAACACAGAAAACTCTAATTTATAGTAGTTTAACCATATAAGGTTATAATCTTTCATGTAAAAAAACAAACAAACAAACAAACAACCCTCAGGACGCCTGGGTGGCTCAGTCGGTTAAGGATCTGCCTTCAGTTCAGGTCATGATGCCAGGATCTGGAATGGAGCTCCACCTCAGACTCCTTGCTCAACGGGAAGCCTGCTTCTCCCTCTCCCTCTACCTGTGGTCTCTATCTCTAATAAATGAATAAAATCTTTTTAAAAATTTCAGAAGGCAGTTATGACAATCCCACTACATATCATTAAAGCCCAGGTTCTTTCTAGGGTGTGGGCCCTCCTCTACATGGCCAAGATGCCTACTGGAGCTCCAGTCTTTATATCAGCAGGCCAGTCTCAGGAAGGAGAAAACCTAGGAAGGTACACCCTTTAAGGCTATTTTTGGGATATTGAGCTCATTTCCACTTATATCAAACTGGCCAGAACTTATTCACATTTATATTTCTAGAAACATGAAAATGTGAGCAGGAAAAACAATGGTGGGGAAACAAAAAGAAACAAAACTTGAAATCTGTCCCTGCATGGCCACATGACCAACCAAAAATCTGAGGTTCTATCACCCTCCAAATGTCTCTCCCAAACTTTACAATCCTCCTGCTATGGCTCCTTTTACTTTCAAACTTCCTTGCAATAGATTACCCAAAACTCAGTCTTTGGTCCTCTATTCTTCCACTCTACACCAACTTTCTGTGGGCATTCACGGTGTCATAGCTCTATCATAATGACTCTCAAGTCTTTGTGTCTAGCCCCTACCTGTCCCCTTTTCTGAAGTCTCCATTTGGATGGCTATAAAGTAAAACTCCATCATCTTCCAAGCCCACAAAGACAAAAAATGTCAAGAGAGGGGCAACTGGGTGGCTCAGCGGGTTAAAGCCCGGTCACAGTCCCAGAGTCCTGGGATCGAGCCGCATTGGGTTCTCTGCTCAGCGGGGAGCCTGCTTCCCTTCCTCTCTCTCTGCCTGCCTCTCTAGGCGCCTACTTGTGATCTCTGTCTGTCAAATGAATAAATAAAATCTTAAAAAAAGAAAGAAAGAAATGTCAAGGGAAAAAGATTTTCAATCTATTTAAGTCATGGTATCACAAATATCCCAGACTTTCATGTTTAGAATTTTAATATCATCTCTGACTCCTCTTTCCACTTCCCACAAGCCATGGGAGGCAGGTCATCGTGAGCTTCTAAAAAGATAATAAATTAGATTCTGTGAAGCTCATACAACCTATGACTTAGGATGCAATTTCTCAAAATGGCTATGGCCCCGCCCACAATTCTACTGTAATGTTCTAAAGTCACTATCCTTATTTTCAAGTCCATAAGCCTATTTGCCATAGACTGTATCCCCCCCAAAATTCATATATTGAGACCTAACCTCCAGTGTCCTAGCATTTTGAGGTAGAGCCAAAATGATAGTATCTGGAGGTGACTAGGTCACACAAGCTCTGCCTTCATGAGTAAGATTAGTGCCCTTATAAAATAGGCCCCAGAGACTTCCCTTGCAACCTCCACCATGTGAGGATATGATAGGAAGAATGCTATCATTGAGCCAGGAAGCCAGTCCTCACAAGACCCTGAATCAGCCTGGGCCTTGATCTTGGACTTCACAGCCTCCAGAACTGTAAGAAATACATGTTTGTTGTTTAAACCTCTCAGTTTATGGCAGTTTGTTATAGCAACACAAATGGACTAAGACACTATTGTTAGTCCTCATTATACATGACATCTTGAGACCTTTGACATTCATCATTTCCTCCTCCTCAAAATTCTCTATACCCAAGGTTTCCATATCACATTATCCCACTTCTCTTGCAATACCTCTGACAATTCCTGACTATTACTGCTCTATCTACCCCTTAAATATTGAGTTTTCTCTGGATTCAATTCTTAGGCCACTCCTCTTTTCCTTCTATACACATTCTTCAAAAATCTCATTTTTTTCTTTATATCCGACAACCACTTGGATATTGGTAATTGCCAAATTAAATCTCTAATTTTCACTTCTCTTATCTCCTGACCCAGAACTTTTCATAATCTTACCGGAACCCACTCTATCAAAGTTCACTTCAATTCCCATTTACACTACATTTCTCTCCATTCCTGGAACAAGACATTCACACATTTACATGTTTTTCTCTCTGCCTTTAATCTCCTTTACTATCCTTTCCACATGGCAGAGCTTATTCGTCCTATAAAACTTGGCTTAAACACCACCTCTCATAAGAAGCTTTATCTTTCTCTCAGTAAAGTGGATCCATATCATTATTTCAAGACCGTCCCCATTAATAACTAAGGTAGGGATAGCATCTTACACTTATTCTTTGTTTTTGTTCTAGGACTTAGCACAATGCCTGGAAAAGCAATAAATACTTGTCAAGTCAATGAATCCCAAATGGTGCTTGACAGCTGGCAACAACCAACCAAGAAATCCCAACCACTGTACTTCAGTACAGAATGGGGAAGGGGAAGACACCCAGGCTGACTATGAATTACAATGGTTCAATAATAACCAATTATCGATCTTTAAAATATCTCAAACTATATTTCAAATATTGTGCAAAAGTTTATCTCTTAGCTTAACTCACTCATACTCCCTAAATAAAACTAATGAAATATATAAGAAGTACTTCAAACCTCTCTCTAGTATACTTAAGTGGGTTGATATGAAAGAATACAAGAATGTCAAATGATTAAGATACTTGACTCCAGGTTAAATACGATATAGATAAATGGATTTAATTCTAAATGTATTAATGGACAGCAAAAATAAACAAAAAGAGTGGTGCCTGGCTGGTTCAATCAATAGAACACAAAATTCTTGATCTCAGGGTCATGAGTTCAAGCTCCGCATTTGCTACAGAGTCTAGTTTTTAAAAAATAAAAATTAAAAAAGACATTTAAGTTAAAAAAAAAAAGTAAAAGAAAAAGAAAAAAGTAAAGCCATATAAAGGATTTAACCCATGTGGTCATTATCAATTTTTCTTGGACAAATCACAGTAAAAGAAAGTAAGAACAAAAAGAAAAATAAAGATAGGAATGCCTGAGTAGCTCAGCTGGTTAAGCATCTGCCTTTGGCTCTGGTCATGATCCCAGGGTCCTGGGATTAAGTCCCACATCAGGCTCTCTGCTCAGCATGGAGCCTGCTTCTCCCTCTGGCTGCCACTCCCCCTGCCTGTAGTCTTTCTCTCTCTCTCTGACAAATAAACAAACAACAAAACAAAACAAACCTTTAAAAAAGGTAAAGAAAAATAAAGATCATTGGAGTTGGGGGTCGTGGTACACCTGGGTGGCTCAGCTGGTTAAGCATCTGCCCTCAGCTCAGGTCATGGAATCAAGCTGCTGCATCAGGTTCCCTGCTCAGCAGGGAGCATGCTTCTCTCTCTCCCTCCTCCCGCTCGTGCTCTCTCACTCTCTCTCAAATAAATAAATAAAATCTTAAAAAAAGAGAGAGAGAGAGTTCACCAAATAACTTCACCTCTTAGAAACAAATGATAGGGGCACCTGGGTGGCTCAGTGGGTTAAGCGGTTGCCTTTGGGCTCGAGTCATGGTACCAGGGTCCTGGGATGGGGCCCTAAATCAGGATCCCTCCTCAGCAGAGAGCCTGCTTCTCCCTCTCCCTCTGCCTGCTGCTCTGCCTACTTGTGTTCTCTCTTCATCTCTCTAATAAAAAAAAATCTATAAAATTAAAAAAAAAAAAAAGAAGCAAATGATATTTCCTAACTTCCTAAGTAGCATAGTCTTTTGCAAAGTCAGTAAAATAAAGTCTTAATTTCAAAATTATCAAAATCAAACTGTCATAAAATAGTGTTTGGGGTTTCTTTTTAAAATTTTATTTATTTGACAGAAAGAGACACAGTGAGATAGGAAACACAAGCAGGGGGAAAGGGAGAAGGAGGCTTCCCGCTGATCAGGGAGCCCATGTGGGGCCCGATCCCAGGACCCTGGGATCATGACCTGAGCTGAACGCAGATGCTTTTTTTTTTTTTTTAAAGATTTTATTTATTTATTTGACAGAGAGAAATCACAAGTAGTCAGAAAGGCAGGCAGAGAGAGAGAGAGAGGGAAGCAGGCTCCCTGCTGAGCAGAGAGCCCGATGCGGGACTCGATCCCAGGACCCTGAGATCATGACCTGAGCCGAAGGCAGCAGCTTAACCCACTGAGCCACCCAGGCGCCCTGAACGCAGATGCTTAACAACTGAGTCACCAGGCTCCCAAAATCAGTGGTTTTGAAGGTATGTTCTCCTCAGCATGACAGTATATTATAAGAATACAAAACTGGAAATACATTAAATACCAATAACAAATGATAAAATTAAATTAATATACCCCTAAGATGTAATAATTCAGCCACTGAAGATGATGTGGAATTTCCCTGGAATTTTACAGAATAACCTTTCCTTATGTCATCAACATTTAGGGAAAAAGAATACTACTAATATCTTTTTATCTTAAAGCTTTATCTTTTTTTTTAAAGATTTATTTATATGACACTGATAGAGAGAGATCACAAGTAGGCAAAGAGGCAGGCAATGGGAGAGGGGGAGTCAGGAGTACTGACTCCCTGCTGAGCAGAGAGCCCAATGCAGGGCTCAGTCACAAGACCCTGAGACCATGACCTGAGCCTAAGGCAGAGGCTTAATCCACTGAACCACCCAGGAGCCCCTTATAGCTTTATCTTATAGCTTTTCTATTTTACTTATTTTAAGTAGGTTCCACACCCAACATGGGGCTTGAACTCATGACTCTGATATCAAGTCACATACTCTACCCACTGAGCCCACCAGGTACCCCTCTTACAACGTTTTTTTTTTTTTTAGATCACTGTGAAAACTAACATAGAAATGCCATTTCTCTTTACCCAGTTTCTCCCAATAGCAGTATCTTGTAAAATCATACTACATAATCAACATCAAGATATTGACTTAATACAATCTACTTCCTTATTCAGAGCCCCCCAGTTTTACTGTATTTATTCACATTTGTTGTGTGTATTTACTTCTATGCAATTTATCACAAATGAAGGCTCATGTATCTGCCACCTAGTAAAGATACAAAACAGTTCTATCACCACAAAAATCCCTCTTGTTATCCTTTCATAACCACACTCCTTCCTTATAGCTTTTTATATTTTCAGCCATTGTGTATTCATTCAAACATCTTTATTAAATAACTACTATATGCCAAGCACTCTTCTTTGTATACACTTCAAATAGCATGGATTATTTTTTCCAGTTTGTAAATGCAATTTTTCAAAAAAAACAAGGTTTGTAGATATATGGAAAAAATCAACTGAGAAGTATTACTAATGGAAAAGACATTTTAGGAACAAATATAGACTGCATTGATTGAATAATTCCAGGAATAATGTGGTAATAAGCACACAAAATTTCAGTATATTATCATAATCTGATTAGCTTTAGAGAGATTTGGGTAATAAAATCATACTAACTTCCAAGGAAAGAAATCTTTATAATAAAGATTTACAGGATCAATTAGGTTTATTCTTTCTTCATTTACAATTCAAAGAACACAAATTTAGCAGATTTTCTTCCAATAAGTTTTTACAGCAAGCTTTACATAAAAAGGACAACTCAAAGGATACAATTCAAGATATAAAAGTATTCAAATGTTGAGCGCCTGGGTGGCTCAGTGGGTTAAAGTCTCTGCCTCCTGCTCAGGTCATGATCGCAGGGTTCTGGGATCGAGTCCGCTTCGGGCTCTCTGCTCAGCAGGGAGCCTGCTTCTCCCTCTCTCTGCCTGCCTCTCTGCCTACTTGTGATCTCTCTGTCAAATAAATAAATAAAATCTAAAAAAAAAAAAAAAAAAAGACGACAACGAAAAGGCAAACCACAGACTGAAATTATTTACAAAATACCTAATAAAGACTTGTATCTGAAATTAATTTACCTATCTATCTTTTTTTTTTAAAGATTTTATTTATTTATTTGACAGAGAGAAATCACAAGTAGTCGGAGAGGCAGGCAGAGAGAGAGAGAGAGAGAGGGAAGCAGGCTCCCTGCTGAGCAGAGAGCCCGATGCCGGACTCGATCCCAGGACCCTGAGATCATGACCTGAGCCGAAGGCAGCGGCTTAACCCACTGAGCCACCCAGGCGCCCTACCTATCTATCTTTAAAGCAAGCTCTACACCTGGCGTGGAGCCCAGTATGGGGCTTGAACTCACAACCCTGGGATGAAGACCTGAGCTGAGATCAAGAGTCCCATGCTTAGGGCTCCTGAATGGCTCTGTTGGTTGACCAACCAACTCTTAGTTTCCACTCAGGTCATGATCTCAGGGTCATAGGATCAAACCCACTCAGCAGGGAATCTGCTTCCCCTCTCCATCTGCCCTCCCCCTGCACACTCTCTGTCTCTCAAATAAATAAATAAATCCTTTTTTTGTTTTTTTAAGTTTTTTAATTTATTTATTTACAGACAGAGATCACAAGCAGACAGAGAGACAAGCAAAGAGAGAGGAGAAAGCAGGCTCACCGCTGAACAGAGAGCCCAATTCAGGGCTTGATCCCAGGACCCTGGGATCCCAGGACCCAGGGATCATGATCTGAGCCGAAGGCAGAGGCTTTAACCCACTGAGCCACCCACATGCCCCTAAATAAATCTTTTTTAAAAAGAGTCAGATGCTTAACTGATGCAGCCACCCAGGCACCCCTGTATTTGAAATTTAAAAAAAAAAAAAAAAAAAAAAACCGTAATAATAAGAAGCTAAGCAATCAAATAGAAAAGAAAATTTGATCTTGAGACTTTGCAAAAAATATTCAAATGCAATAAATACATGAAAAGCTGACTAACATCATTAGTAACCAGGAAAATATAAATTGAACCCACAATGAGATACCACTACATATCCACTAGAATGGCTATAAGTTGTTTTATTTTAAATAATTAAAAATAAATAAAATGGGATGCCTAGGTAGCTCAGGCGAGTAAGCCGCTGCCTTCAGCTCGGGTGATGGTCCCAGGGTCCTGGAATAGTCCTGCATCAGGCTCCTTGCTCAGCGGGGAGCCTGCTTCTCTCTCTACCTGTGCCTGCCACTCTGCCTACTTGTGCTCTCTCTAACAAATAAATATATAAATAAAATCTTTTTTTAACAAATAAATAAATAGAATAAAAAGGTTAACTGGAATCTTTATGCATTGCTGAAGTATGCAAAATGGCACAGCCAGTTTGGAAAATAGTTTGGTGGCAGTTTCACAGCAAGCTAAACAGATACTTATCGTATGACCCAACAATTCTTCTCCCATGTATTTACCCAAGAGAAATGAATCCATATGAACACTCAGAGATCTGTATGTAAATGTCCAGAATAACTTTGTTCTGGAAACTCAAATTTTAACCAACTGGTGAATTGATAAATAAATCGTACTATATTCAACAACAAAAAGAAACTGACAATGCATATAAAATGGATAAATCTCAAACATTTTTTTTAAGATTTTATTTATTTATTTGACAGAGATCACTAATAGACAGAGAGGCAGGCAGAGAGAGAGGAAGGGAAGCAGACTCCCTGCTGAGCAGAGAGCCCAATGCAATGTGGGGCTTGAGCCCAGGACCCTGGGACCATGACCCAAGCCGAAGGCAGAGGCTTTAACCCACTGAGCCACCCAGGTGCCCCTCAAACATATTTTAAGTAGAAAAAAAAGCCAGACATAGAAAACTATATAATTCCATTTAGATGACATTCTAAAAATAAATAAATAAAATAAAAACAAAAGAACAGAAGACAGATCAGTAATTGCCACAGGCTAGGGAGGGAACTGACTTCACAAGGTCAGAGAAAACTCCTTTTTTTTTTTCTTTTTAAGATATTTTATTTATTTCAAAGAGAAACAGAGCACAAGCAGAGAGGATGGGTAGAGGGAGAAGAGAGACAGACTCCTTGCCAAGTGCAGAGCCTGAGGCCAGCTCTATCCCAAGACCCTGAGATCATGACTTGAACCAAAGTCAGACATTTAACTTATTAACCAATTAAGCCACCCAGGTGTCCCAAAAGAACATTTTGTAGGGACAGAAATGTTCTATACTTAAACCTTAATTGTGGTAGTGGCTACATTTATGTATACACCTGTCAAAACTCACTGAATTGTTCAGTTAAAAGGTGAATTTACTACACGTAAATTATACTTCAAAAAATGTGACAAAAGAAAAATTATTACAAGTAAAAAATATATATAATAAAAATCATACATTCTACTATCCAGATTGGACAATTTATAAAAGCTTCTGTTTTTTTTTTAAGATTTTATTTATTTATTTGACAGAGAGAGATCACAAGTAGGCAGAGAGGCAGGCAGAGAGAGAGGAGGAAGCAGGCTCCCTGCTGAGCAGAGAGCCTGCGCGCGGGACTCGATCTCAGGACCCTGAGATCATGACCTGAGCCAAAGGCAGCGGCCTAACCCACTGAGCCACCCAGGCGCCCCAAGCTTCTGGATTTTTTTTACTTAAAAAAATAATCTTCCCTGGGATGCCTGGCTGGCTCAGTACAGCGTGCGACTCTTGACCTCGGAATTGTGAGCGGAGCTTCATGTGTGATGCAGAGTTTACTAAAAAATAAAAAACAGGGGCACCTGGGTGGCTCAGTTGGTTAAGCAACTGCCTTCGGCTCAGGTCATAATCCCAGGGTTCTGGGATCGATCCCAGCACTGGGCTCCCTGCTTGGCAGGAAGCCTGCTTCTCCCTCTCCCACTCCCCCTGCTTGTGCTCCCTCTCTTGCTGTATCTCTATCAAATAAATAAATAAAATCTTTCAAAAATAAAAATAAAAAAATAATAAAAAATTAAAAATAGGTCATCTTGGTGGCTCAGTCAGTTAGATGTCTGAACTCTTGATTTCGGCTCTGGTCATGATTTCAGCATTGTGAGATCGAGCCCCGCATGACTCAAGTGGCTGGGCCTGAGCCAGCTTAGGATTCTCTCTTTCTCTCTATCCCCACCAAAAAATAATACATAATAATAAAAATAATAAAATAATCTTCCCTTTCCCTCCTGTGGGATGGTGAGTAATCCTGTTAGCCCTGAGTGTGGTGTGGGTTGTCAGAGCCCAAGTGAACCAAGAAAGGAGTCCATATGGGAAGAAGACATGTGTTCAACCCAAGTACTGGAAGAGGGTGTCAACACAGAGGGGCAACCTTTCATGGGACACTAGGTCTCAGAGAGTGAAGAGGATATCTTCACATGAAAGCAGTCCAATTTAGGGCATCAAGGCCTAATTGGGGTGAGAAATACATCCAGAAACAGTGGGGAAGCTAACATGGGGCGTTAGAATCAGAACAGGTTGAAGAAGGTATCCCTAAATTGAAGCTGTTAGCTTCTTAGAGGGGTAGCAGAACGGAAGGGATATAAGGAAGAATCAGCAGAGAAAAAAGGCATCCAGGAGAAGAGAGGGTGGTAGCAAATATGAAAGTTTGTTTAAATACAGGAAGATAGGGGCGCCTGGGTGGCTCAGTGGATTAAAGCCTCTGCCTTAAGCTCAAGTCATGATCTCGGGGTTCTGGGATCGAGTCCCACATCGGACTCCCTGCTCAGCAAAAAGCCTGCTTCCTCCTCTCTCTCTGCCTACTTCTGATCTGTCTCTGTCAAAGAAATAAATAAAACCTTAAAAAAAAAAATACAGAAGATATGAACAAATAAGTAAACATATTAAGGATAATGGAAGCCACATTTCTTACTATGAGAGAAGAGTATTATATCTCATAATATATGTATATGCATCTCTATATCTATATATGAGTGTATATACTCATATATATGAATATATATATATTTCTTACTGTGAGAGACAACTACTACAAATATGAAAAAGAAAAGAACTAGAACTTGTACTGAAATGGGAAGTATTAGTGTGAACTCATCATTTACAATATATACAGATAAGTAAATATAGATATAAACATATGTGTACATACATCTATGTATTCCCAGCTTCATCCATTAAGAGAGTGTGAGAATATTAACAACCCAACAACAACAAACATATTAGCACTGAGACTGTAACTTCAAAATGTCCGAGAAACAGCCAACTGCAGGACTAAGGCAGGTACAGTATAGGATAAATCTGTGCGAAAAAGTAAAGACATGCTCAAGGAATGATGGTGACATGTTATAAGGACACAAAAGCCAGCCTGAATGACTCTTATTGGCCAAATGAGGAACAATCTAAACATCAAAATAAATAGTAGGGGCGCATGGGTGGCTCAGTCATTCATTGGGCATCTGCCTTCAGCTCAGGTCATGATCACAGGGTCCTGGTATCAAGCCCAGCATCCACATCCCGCTCCCTGCTCAGCGGGAAGCCTGCTTCTCCCTTTCCCACTGCCCCTGCTTGTGTTCCCTATCTCACTGTGTCTCTCTCTGTTAAATAAATAAATAAAATCTTTAAAATATATATATATAGTAAAAAAAATATATATATATAGTAAAAGAATATAATCCACTGAAAAATATTCATACAGATAGGGATACAGGAATACATTAAAAGTTAGATGAGGAGGGGTGCCTTCAGCTCAGGTCATGATCCCAGGGTCCTGGGATCGAACCCCATATGCCATATCCAGCTCTGCTCAGCAGGGAGCCTGCTTCCTCCTGTCTCTCTGCCTGCCTCTCTGGCTACTTGTGATCTCTATCAAATAAATAAAATATTAAAAAAAAAAGTTCTTAAAAGTTAGATGAGGAACAACATATTTACATAGTTTCAAAGTACTCCACACAAAACTATATATTAACAATTACATATTAACTTTTTAGTGAGGAAGCCCAGCAGGCATTGCTTATATCAAGTAAGTAATCAAAGTAAAAAATCACCAGTAATGGGATAAACTGAAATTGTGTACCACCTGATAGACTGCAATGAGCATCACTTTTGTGATTTTTCTACCCAAGTATATAACCTGCATGTATCTAATAAGAGAACAGATAATCCCAAATTGAGGGGCATTCTACAAAATAACTGCCCTATAATCTTCATAAATGTCAAGGTTATGAAAGTCAAGAGAAGATGGAAGAACTGTTCCAGAATGAAGACAAAAGAGATATAACAAGTAAAAGCAACATATAATTCTGAATGGGATCTTTTTGCCAGTAGAAAGATTAATGGCAAAATCAACAAAGCTTGAACCAGTCTGAAAACTAATTGGAGTACTGTATCAGTACAAATTTTCTGATTCTGACAACTGCATTGTGATTATGCAGGAGAATATTCTTGTTTGTAAAAAAAAAAAAAAAAATGCACACTAAAGCATTCTGCGGTGATAGGGCATTAGGTCAGCAGCTTCCTCTCAAATGGTTCAAAGAAAAAGTTCTTTGTACCTTACTTGCAAGTTTTCTTCAAGTACGTGATTGTTTCAGGTTTTTGGTTGTTATTTTTTTTTAAGATTTTATTTATTTATTTGACAGAGAGAGAGATCACAAGTAGGCAGAGAAGCAGGCTCCCCTCTGAGCAGAGAGCCCAATGTGGGGCTCCATCCTAGGACTCCGAGACCATGACCGAGAGACCATGACTGGAGCCAAAGGCAGAGGCTTAACCCAGGGAGCCACCCAGACACCCCTGATTGTTTCAGTTTAAAGTGAGGCAAAAAAACAATGTTGATAAAAATGAAATAGTATTAAAAATAAACTGTGATTCTTCATATTGTTAATCTTGGTTAGACACCAGACTATGCAAAATTACTAGGAAATCAAATGTTGGAGCCAGAAGACACTTTAAATACAGCCCAACCCCTTCTCTTAACAATTGACCTCAATCAGGTTGTGAATAGTGAAAGCTTTAAAAATATAAAACCCCACTAAAGGAAGTTATTAGAAGAGTAATAGTGAAAGGGGCAGTTGACCAAGAGTGGGTAGAACAATGACATTCTGCCACTACAAATGGCTGTAACTATCAGCAAAGCACAATCTCAGCATCTCCTCCAAAAGATGAAGGGCCTTGTCTGCCGCTATCTAAAATTCCTTGCAAACGTGCAACTGGAAATACCCTGAAATAGCTGTGCTTCCCAGTTATACATTACGCTTAGCTATACAGTAATACAATGAAATGCAAATACAAAACAAACGTGCATGAACCCTGAACTTTAAGTTGCACAAGTCCATCATGAAACTGAAATACAAAAAGCATTTGCCAAATTGCTCCTTATGAAGAAAGTTTTGTGATGAATCATAAAAATAATTAAAACACACAAACACTGCATGTCAACTACACTCAAAAAAAAAAAAAAAAAGAAACTTTTTAATCCAAAAAATATTTTAAGCCGCAAATCAACGTGAAGCAAGACTTTCAGCGGTCGGCTGACTGTCCTTACTTAAAGATAGTGTCCAGACACTCTGAAATGACCGTCATATCTGTCCTGAAAGAACAGGGAGCATTTCCTAGAAATGTTTAAAAGTGCAAGGATCCTCTCCCCCTCGCCGGTACCACGCGTTCACTGGCGCGGTGACTAGACGGGCCCCCAACGACGCAGGGGTAAAGGAGCACTGGACTCTCTCAGCATTTCCTTTCGGAGAGGACAGCCCCCTGCGTCACTCGTTACTCACTCAGGATGCAGGGCAGAAGTTTATCCCCGACGAACTTAACACAGTTGGCTCCCGCCCTCCCAACCCCGCAGTCCTGCCCAATCTCGCCAGCACCAGGGCGCTGCCCCTGGTACCCCGCCTCCTCCAGCGCGAGGATCGCGACACCCAGACTAGCCTCGAGCTCGCCCAGCTGGGCCTCCCGGAGCCCCCGCGTACGCGGCCTCCTCCCCCTATTCTCCCCTCCCCCCACCCCGTGCCGGTCCCTCACGCCCACCGCGAGGCTCAGCCCCGCCAAGAAGGCCGGACAGCCACCCGCAGCTCCGCCGGGCAGCCGTTGCCCGGCCCGGCCCTCCCCGCCTCCCGACTGCGACGCCCTGCCCCGCAGAGCCCACTGGATAGCAGCCGGGAGGTGGGAGTTAGGGGGGACGGGGGCGGGGAGGCCTGGGGGCGGCGCCCGCCCCACACCCTTACCTGGCTTCTCGTGGTCATAGCCTACTACGATGAAGTAGTCAGCCAGCCGAGCCATGGCCGCCGCCGCCGCGCCGGAGAAGCAGGTGCCCGTAGCCGCCCTCGCCGCCGCCGCCCACCGGGCCCGGGAGGGCTCAGCATTTTCCCTGCAGCGGCAGTAGCGGCAGCGGCGGCGCTTCAGCCATGTTTGACAACCGAGGCGCGGTCTGCGCCTGCGCCGCGCGGAGCGCCCGCTCCTCCCCCACCCCCACCCCAGCTGACTTGGGAACCCCTTGCGGGCGGTGAGCCGACTCCGCTGCATCTAGGGCCGCGCGGACAGCTGGTTTGCGGAGTAGGCGGCCGGGGGTATTCCCGCCACCTCAGCCACTCCGGGCGTTTCCTTTGAAGCCTGGCTATCCCTTCGTGGCCCACCTCCGCCTCCCCCTCCCCTATTTTTTCAAAAGCAGGCGTCCTTCCTTCCGCCTTCTCTATTCTTTCTTTCTGGATCTGGTTAGAAGAGACATGGATGGTTGAGTGGTCTCCTGGAAAGTTTGGTTTCTCCCCTCCTCCGCTCTACTCCCCTCCCAAAGACGAGATTCTCCCGCCTTCGACTCGACCATGGAATTTGCACTGCCAGGGCTTTTGCTGCACGTTTCCTGTTTATGTTGTGCAGATGGGAATTTTAGGAACATGCCACCGAGCAGGCGGGGGGGGGGGGGGGGCTTTTGCGCAATCTTGAGGCGCCTCTTGCTTTAGTGCTGAGTGGGCTGGGGAGATTGGTCTGGGCTTCCCCGGGAATGCCCGAAGTGGGAGAGGGCAGGGGTTGGGGGCGAAGGAGGGGGTGCTGGATTCCGCCAAAGAACAGGGCATCACCGGGATCCTCCTAAACTGGCGGGATCCAACGGAGTACAAGGGAAGAGGCTTTGTCTCTCTCTCAATGGAGACCCTCCCTTCTGCATTTTCTCTGCTTGCAGCGTTCCGAGGGCTTTCGAAGCCAGAGCAGGTGGTGACTTCAACTCCCCTACTCAAGAACGCAATAAAATGAATTAGTGGGTCTCATCATCCAATCTAGGAATTATCTAGGTCATTTTCTTGTTTGCTATTCGTATTGATCATTTCGAATTTGGCTGGTGAGTCACCCAGATGACTTTGTTTTGTCAATTGAGGAAGTTTTAGTAGTTGGATAAGTTACAGGTGGTAGACTGAAGTTTTGGGCTCTCCATGATTTGCAAATATAATCATCTTCGTGGTTACTTATCACTACTCATTAATTGAGGACTTGACCCTTACCATTCATATCTAAGAACTCTGACCAGTGTCTGGTATACAGTAAGTGCTCAACTATTTTTAATGGGTGATGGTACGATTTACCCCAACTACCAACAGGAAGTTGCAATAGCTTGAATTCTGAACTCGAAGTCCAGAGGGTTGGAGTTTCAACTTCTGAAAGTTCAATTGATCATTTCCTCTTTCTGTGCTATACTTTCTTCATCTATAAATTGAGAGGGCTGGGCTAGGCTAGAACTGAAATTCCCAGGAAGGAATACCTTAACTCTAGGAATTTGTTTGCAAATTGCCTGCGGTCAAACTGAATCAGCCTAGTTACAGGGGTGGAGGGAAGATAACAGATTACTCTTGAAAATAATTAAACCAAAAAAAGCCTCAGTCACACATCATGTTAAGAATCCTCTCTATAACTTCCCTGAAGAGCTCATCATCCAGCTTGTACACTTTCAGTAAGGAGTAACCTAACTTCCTTGGAAGACAAGGAAGTTTATTTTTATTTTTATTATTTATGTTTATGTTTATTATTATTATTATTTTAAGATTTTATTTATTTGAGAAAGAGAGATCACAAGCTGGGAGGAAGGGTAGAGAAGCAGACTCCCCACTGAGCAGGGAGACTGATGCGGGACTCAATCCAAGGACCCTGAGATCATGACCTGAGCTGAAAGCAGACACTTAACTGACTGAGCCACCAGGAGCCCCCATTCCACTGTTTAAAAGACTTATTGTTAGGTCTTCCTCATTTATGTTAGAGTTGTCCTGTAACTTCCCCTAATTTTGCTCTCTGGAACTACCCAGGGGAAAAAAAAAACAAAAACAATCTATCTTTCAGATAGAGTTCCACATTTTTAAGGCAGCTGTCATGTTCCTTCCCCATTTTACTTTTCTTTAAATTAAGGCAAAGGGGTACCTGGCAGACTCAGTTGGAAGAGTATGTGACTCTTGGTCTCAAGGTCTTGAGTTCCGACGACATGTTGGGTATAAAGATTACCTAAATAAAAAAAACTTTAAAAAAAATAATGTTATGGGGCACCTGGGTGGCTCAGTGGCTTAAAACCTTGGCCTTAAGCTCAGGTCAGGATCCCAGCATCAGGATCCCAGGATCTTCGGATCCAGCCCCACATTAGGCTCTCTGCTCAGCCGGGAGCCTGCTTCCCCCCCACCACCACCATCTCTCTCTCTGCAGGCCTCTCTGCCTACTTGTGATCTCTGTCAAATAAATAAATAAAATCTTTTTTTTTAAATGTGAAATTTACATATCATAAAATTAACCCCATTAAAGTGTACAATTGGGTGGTATTTAGCAGATTCAAAATGTTGTATAACTACCACTTCCATCTAGCTCCAAAACAATTTTGATCATATCCAGTAAGCAGTCACTCCCATTTCCCCTCCCCCAGCTCCTTGTAACTACCAATTTTTTTTCTCTGTGGATTTGACTATGATGGATATTTTATATAAATGGAATCATACAGGGGCACCTGGGTGGCTCAGTGGGTTAAAGCCTCTGCCTTGAGCTCAGATCATGATCCCAGCATCCTGGGATCGAACCCCACATGGGGCTCTCTGTTCAGTGGGGAGCCTGCTTCCCCCTCTCTCTTTGCCTGCCTCTCTGCCTACATGTGATCTCTGTCAAATAAATAAATAAAATATTAATAAAAAAAACCAGAATCATATAATATGTGACCTTTGTAGGTTCTTTCATTTAGTATAATGTTTTCAGATTTCATCCATGTTGCAGCATGTATCAGTATTTCATACTTTTTAGTGGCTGAATAATATTCCATTTTGTGTATATACCATATGAAATATAATGTATCTAATTTTTTTTTGTTTTCTGTGTTTTCGGGTTCATATCTAATGCCATTGACAAATCCAAGGTCATAAAAATTTGCTCCCATTTTCTAAGAGTTTCATAGTTTAGGCTCTTGTATTTAGGCCATTTTGAGTTTTTTGCACATGATATAGGAGTCCTATTTTACTTTCTAAATGTGTTGAGTTTTATTTTATTAATAAGTGTTGGCTCGAGTTATTTAAACTCTTTTTTTTTTTTTTTTTAATCAAAGCTTAGTTGTTTTCAAAGCCTAGAATTAAATGCTGTGTGCTGTAAGGCATATTCCATTCTGCTGGGTGGGCTGCCATTCCATTTCCAATGCATGTTCTGTAGCAAAAGGATTTTGACATATCCTAGTTGTATGTATAAAGGACCATATGTTTATATACACATGTGAACATATTTAGCATACACTGGAGCTGTGCTTTGTTTCTTGGCCAACAGCTGCCAGTCTGCTGAAACTGATAAACCCTGATGAGGCCACTAATTACTGAGGTTGGCTGAAGGCCAGACCATCCCCTTGAGATAACCACCATCACCTTTCTCCAAAGAGTGTGGGAGTAAAGCAATCCCAGATTTGTTTTACTGATGTCTGGCGGGAGCAGGAAGGGAAGAAGAATATGCAACACAATGATACGTACACAGCAGATGCCTTTCATTCATGCTTTTAGAAGAAAAAAGGGCCAATTACTAGTAAGCAAGAATTTATCAGTCCTCTCCTCCTACAGCTGGCTGTTGCGGAGTGAGTGGTTGATCTCTGCAGTCATTTCAAGTGCTTCCTGTGGTTAGCCACTACAGTTCAGAGAGGCAGTATGAGAGTTAGACTTAACCAAATGTCCATGGGTGGGGCTGGGGCCTCTTCAAATGGTCTCTACAACCAATAACAAAGGAGACCACTTAGAAAATTGCCTGATCCATTCCCATATCTCCATCCACTCAGCTGCCTAGCAATAAACTTAATAATCTTTACCCTTGACATAACACCTCTCTCAGCCCTACATTGATCACTCAGCCCTACTGATCTTACTTCCTAAATGTGTATACTGCTCTGTACCCCCATTGCCACCCCACTATCTGAGCCACTATGTGAGCCACTATTACTTTCCACCTTAACTATTGCAGTAACTTCCTAACTGATGTCCCTGTTTAAGGGGTGGTTCCAGAGTTTCCATGTAGGTAAAACTTAAGGACAATAAGTGAGCTATGAACCTTGTCTTCAAGTTAAATTTGTATAGCAAACACACTGTTTCTATGTGGGGTGTATGTTTGGAGTACAGGAAGGAGTCTGTTCCACCTGTTCATGATGGAAATCAACCATTTGCTTTTCATACATGTGATTATATGAATAGTTGAATTCTGTCACACATATTAAGTACCCCTGACATTAGCAGCTATAGTGTAAGTATATAAGTGTATGTAAGTGCTGTGAGAGTTTGCAGGCTGCTTTTACTTAGCTTGCTTTTTATTTGGTGAGCAGGACTGGCTATATAATTTGTAGAACCCAATGCAAAATGAAAATGTAGGACCCTCTGTTCAAAAATTATTAAGAATTTCAAAACAAGGGGCGCCTGGGTGGCTCAGTGGGTTGAAGCCTCTGCCTTCGGCTCGGGTCATGATCTCAGGGTCCTGGGATCGAGCCCCACGTTGGGCTCTCTGCTCTGTGGGGAGCCTGCTTCCTCCTCTCTCTCTGCCTGCCTCTCTGCCTACTTGTGATCTCTGTCAAGTAAATGAATAAAATCTTAAAAAAAAAAAAAAAAGAATTTCAAAACAAGGGGCACCTGGGTGGTTCAGTTGATTAAGGATTGAGCCCCGCCCACATCAGGCTTCCTGCTCAGCCGAGAGCCTGCTTCTCCCTCTCCCTCGGCCTGCTGCTCTGCCTACTTGTGCTCTCTATCTCTGTGTCAAATAATAAATAAATAAAATCTTCAAAAAAAAAAAAAATTCAAAACAGGGCCCCTAGACAGCTCAGTTGATTAAGCATCTGCCTTCAGCTCACGTCATGGTCCCTAGGGTCCTGGGATCCAGCCCTATGTTGGGCTCTCTGTTCAGTGGGCTCCTGCTTCTCCCTCTCCCTCTGTGTGTCACGCTGCCTGCTTGTGCGTGCTCTCTCTCCCTGTCAAATAAACAAAATCTTAAAAAAAAAAATGTCAAAACAGTGACAAACAGAGCATTAAACAGAGTGTAGGACCCTGTGTGACAGAACATGGTACATGTTCATGAAGCTGCCTCTTGGTGAAACTTAGGGCAGAGTGTGAGTGTGTATGTGTGTATAGGGGTATATTAATAGAGATTTTAAGGGGAATAGGCCCTCACCTGTCTCTCCAGGGTGCCACCATTGCAACTGTTGACCTTCTTGTTCTTCTTTAATCCATTCAACACATTAAATAGCCAAAACAGGGGCTCTGGGTGGCTCAGGAGGTAAAGCGAGTGACTCTTGATCTCATGGTCATTTCAAGCCCCACTTTGGCAATATAGATTACTTTAAAAAAGTAAATAACCAGTGGGGTGCCAGAGTGGCTAAGTGTGTTAAAGCCTCTGCCTCCAGCTCGGGTCATGGTCCCAGGGTCCTGGCGTTGAGGCCCACATCGGGCTCTCTGCTTATCAGGGAACGTGCTTCCTCCTCTCTCTGCCTGCCTCTCTGCCTACTTGTGATCCCTGTCAAGTAAATAAACAGAAATCTTAAAAAAAAAAAAAAAAGAAAGAAAAAGTAAATAGCCAAAATGTTCCTTTAAGTAAGTGTATGTCAGATCACGTCTCTCCCAACTTTAAACCTGTCAATGGATTCCCATGTCATCATGAATAAAGTGCAAAATCTTCATCATGTCCCAAAGGGTCCTATTTGCTCTAATCCTGATGACCTTGTTAATCTCATTTCATGCCCCTCTTCCTCCTCACTGAATACTTTTCAATTATACTGGCCTCTCCCTAATGTACCAAGCACTTTCTTAGCCCTAAGACTTTGTTTGTCCTGTTTCCTCCATTTGGAACACCACGTCCCCCTAGTTTTGCTTTTCCTTCAGAACACTTACCATAGTTTATAATCATGTATTTATTCTTTTGAAGATTTATTTATATCAGTCTACCCCATTATGCTGTAAGCTCACTGAAGACAAGAATGATGTTTGCACTGATGATTTCTGTATGTACAGAGCTAGGCATGTAATACATGTTCAGTAAATATTTGTTAAAGGAATAAATGCACTTTCAAATTATGCAAGCCCATATATAAGAACTGCTTCAGGGTGCCTGGGTGGCTCAGTGGGTTAAGCCTCTGCCTTCGTCTCAGGTCATGATCTCAGGGTCCTGGGATCAAATTCCGCGTCGGGCTCTCTGCTTGGCGGGGAGCCTGCTTCCTCCTCTCTCTCTCTCTGCCAGCCTCTCTGCCTGCTTGGTCTCTCTCTGTCAAATAAATAAATAAAATCTTTAAAAAAAAAAAAAAACTGCTTCATTACCATGTATGGTGGTTCTAATCTGTTAGGATAGGATCCCACCTGGAGGCAGGTAGCATAATTGTTGATCTTGTTAACACCGTTGGCTATAGCTGAAACCCAAATGATCTAATCATCACTTTTATAATCCATTTATTTTATTTTATTTTATTTTTTATTTATTTATTAGAGAGAGAGGGGGAGAGAGCAAGCACAGGCAGACAGAATGGCAGGCAGAGGCAGAGGGAGAAGCAAGCTCCCTGCTCAGCAAGGAGTCGGATGTGGGACTCCATCCCAGGATGCCGGGATCATGACCTGAGCTGAAGGCAGCTGCTTAACCAACTGAGCCACCCAGGCGTCCCTATAATCCATTTATTAATGATACACATTGTGTCATCAGTAGTAAATTTCTCTTGAAGTCATCTTATCTTATTCTGTTATAGCTGATAGTATAACAAACTTTCATATGTTTACCTTTTTCTCCATATTCTCTTTCATTTATCCTATAGCAATTTATATTCTGTTAAGCTTCAGGGAGGTTTGTTTTCTGGTTTTATCACACACAAGGACTGATTTTTTTCTTTTTTATTTTTTAAAATACATATATAATTTTTTTTTAAGTAAACTCTACTTCCAGTGGTTCAAATTGACCACCCTGAGATCAAGAGTCGCATGCTCTATAGACTCAGCCAGGTGGCTCCAGAACTGATTGCTTCTGTCCATCTATTTTGTGTAAAAGCACAAAAATGAGGCAGCAAATTATATGCATATTTTATACTCAGTTTGGTTTATGTACATGAATTATGTACAAAAATTTTTCTGTAAAAGATCTATATTTTATTAGCTCTTTGGAGAAGTGAGAGATCCCCAAAACAGCGCCAAGTTTTGAAACCTGGTTTACCTCTCCCTGTGAGTGACCAAATCTGCAAAGCTGATTGTGTCCTTTCCGTAAAAACTATTTTGTGTTATGACTCCAGGAAGTATCTTAAACCTTGTTTTCAGTGGGTTAAAGCCTCTGCTTTCTGCTCATGTCATGATCCCAGGGTGCTGGGATCAAGCCCGCATGGGGCTCTCTGCTTGGTGGGGAGCCTGCTTCCTCCTCTGTCTGCCTCTCTGCCTACTTGTGATCTCTGTCTGTCAAGTGAATAAATAAAATCTTTTAAAAAACCCCCAAAAAACTTGTTTTCAAATGGACTTTGTAAACAATCCCTCAGCTCAGCAGTGTTGATTTGAAACATATGAATAATAAATGCATTATAAAACTTGTTTGAAAAAAGAGGCATCTGAGATAATTATGCAATGCACTTAGCTACTCGCTTTTATTCTTATATCATTAATATTATATATTGCTTCTCATTATTTTTCTTCATGACCTGAGTGTGGTCACACTGGCTTTAGCTGAGAAACCACCGCCACTAATTTTTTTTTTTTAACTCCAAACATTACTAAGAATAAGGCTTGGGTTGAGGGCCTAAAAATAATGCAGCTGGAATGTGAAGAAGAAATGAGACACCAATACAACAAATATTTAGCATATTTGTGTGTCTTTATATATGATTTCGGGATACATACATTTATTACCCTGCTTTGGGGTTTATTTACAATCTGACCCTTTAAGAATTCTTGGGCACGGGACGCCTGGGTGGCTCAGTTGGTTGAGCAGCTGCCTTCGGCTCAGGTCATGATCCCAATGTCCTGGGATCGAGTCCCACATCGGGCTCC
>NC_081557.1:40689543-40700964 GCF_022355385.1 Mustela nigripes | reverse complement strand
AAAAAAAAAAAAAAAAAAAAAAAGAATTCTTGGGCACAAAAAGAAAAAAGTGGATCTTCACTAACCAGCATTTCTTTCTTTTTTTTGTCTTTCTCTTGACAGTGAGATTTTTTTTTTTCTTTTAAAGATTTTATTTATTTATTTGACAGAGATCACAAGTAGGCAGAGTCAGGCAGAGAGAGGAGGAAGCAGGCTCTCCGCTGAGCCGAGAGCCCGATGTGGGACTCGATCCCAGGATCCTGGGATCATGACCTGAGCCGAAGGCAGAGGCTTTAACCCACTGAGCCACCCAGGCGCCCCGACAGTGAGATTTTAAAGATGTTTCTTCCTTCCCTCCTTCCTTCTCTTCCTTCCTTCTTCTACTCAGTGTGAATCTACAATCACTGCAACTTGGATGAAACTCCACGTTAACAAATCACCAGAAGCAGAACTCGCGCTGCGGTGTTTTCCTTCTAGATCCGACCGTTTAACTGAAAACTCAGTCCTGTGTATTTCTGTGTGTGCGTGTGTCTTTAGCGATAAGTAAGCGAACACTATGTTACACGCGGGAAAAACACATGCCAACATTTGGCAAATTTTATATACTTTTCCAATTTATACCCCACGATCCCCAAGGGAAACACTCTGGTTCCAGTCGGCCACCTACGCACACGCAGACACACGCGAGAGCGCGCGCGCGCGCGCACGCACACACACTTTCGAAGACAACGCGGGTTCTAGCAAAATCCCGAGCTGCCATTCCAGTACTTTGCTTTAAATAAATAAATTAATTAATTAATTAAATTGGCGGGGTTTTCAAGCGTCAGACCTCTAAGTGCTAGAGCGACACGGCGCACCTGAGCTGATAAGAAGTGTGCCAAGTCTGTCAGGTGGGAATTCCTGTGGTCGCTGCTATGTCGCTGGAGCAGGCAGGGGAGCCAGGAGGAGTGGAGCCGAGTCCACTCCTGGGTTTGCTGTGCTAGTTGAAGCAGCCCCAAGCTCAAAGCGAAGTTTGCATCTGGATCACGCTTTGCGATCCTGCAGGGGAGCTAGAGCGAATTCTCCGCACTCCCCACCCGCTCCCACGGAATCGTGGGCTTTCCAAAAGACACAGTACCTCCGCAGTCCGCCCCCTGCCCCGCCCCCCCCCCCCCCCCCCCCCAGGGCTGGTGGGAACTGGAAGGAACGAGTCCAGACCACGGGACCTGCCCCGGCTGTGGGCGAGTGCCCAGCTGTCCTTGACTTCTACAGCAGTTGAGGCGTGCGCGCCAGGGAAATGAAAGTAAAACCTGTCTTGGCATGGATCCAACTGGAAGCTGGCGACGACAACTCGCATCCTCAGAGAATGTCTTGGACCGGGTCGGTGTGAAGAGCCTGACTCTCAGGGAACAAACTGAAACGAAGAGATGGGAAGTGGGAGAAAAGCAGACTAGTTTGGCTGAGGGCGGCTCCTGGAAACAGAGCAGGCGCACAGTAATACCTACTGTCGGAGGTGGCAAGAGACTAGCCACCCGATCTGGTCTGCTGCAGTGACAGCTTTGCGGACAGCCAGGCGGCGGGAACCCAGACACTACACTGCTGAGCACCCCTATGACTCTGAGCTCTTACCAGAATCAGACTCAGCACCAGGGCCAGAAATCCGTCCCCCACCCTCAGCTGGAACTCAGATCCCTTCAGGTGACTCCCTTAAGGAAAAGTCCCCAGAATAAATAACTTCAGCTTGGGCCATTCCTTCCCAGGGTGCAGTATCCACGGTTCAGTCCTGAGAATGAAAAGCCACTGAAGGAGCACTGTGTGGTCCGACCAGGCAAGGTCCCTGCCAACCAGCGCCCAGCCTCCTTTGCACTGGGTCTCAGAAAAAATTTGGCAAGGCAGGTAGGAAGCTTAGAGGTCTGCAGGGGTCACATGACAGATGGGGAAACTAGAGGGGAAACGTGCTGTACCCACCTTCACATAGCCCCAGGGTGGGTACTAGAAGCCAGTCCACAGAGTCCCAGTGGCCCTGTGGGCCACCCCCCACCAGCCTCTGAGTCTAGGCACCAGTCTTCAGGACTTGAGAGTAGGATAGGGGGTGATAGGATACCAGAGGCCTGAATACAAGAACTAGGGAGCTTGGTGGGGCTGAGTTCCCTCCCAGTTTGGCCCTCAGAAGGGAAGTAAGAAAGTAAAGTCAGGAAGGGGTGATGGAGGACCACTTGGGTGGCTCAGTCGGTTAAATATCTGCCTTCAGCTTAGGTCATGATCCCAGAATCCTTGAATGGAGTCCCACCTCAAGCTTCCTTGCTCAGCGGGGAACCTGCTGCCCCTGCTGTTTGTGGGTTCCCTCTCTCTGGCAAATAAATAAATAAAATATTATTAAAAAAAAAAAAAAAGGCAGGGATGGAAGAACCCAAACGGGTGACAAACGTGCTTGGGGTGATTCATCATGAACAGGCATAAATCCCTGGGCGAGGGCTAGGACTCCCCTTTCCCCCTTGACGGAATGATGACCCCAGTCTAGAAATATCCACGCCTCGCCCAAATCTGTGGTGCTTGCTTGCCAGGCCGAGTTAGGACTTTACTGCTTCCTACTTTGGTGTGACTTTGGTCAAATTCCTCCCTCGCTGAACTTAAATTTCCTACTTAGTGAAATAAGAACAGTACTGTCAACCTTCCGACCCTAACTCAAGGGTAGGCGTTAGGGTCAAAGATCAGGAGGTGGCTGTGTTTTGTAAGCCCTACAGCGATTAACATACGTGAAGCATTAGTGTGCTCCTGGGCAGTAAATCCTCACATTTACAATGGGTGAATGAAGGGGCTCCTCGGTGGCTCAGTCATTGGGTGTCTGCCTTTGGCTCTGGTTATGATCTTAAGGTCCTGGGATCCAGCTCCACATTGGGCTCCCTGCTGGATGGGAAGCCTGCTTCTCCCTCTCCCTCTCTCACTCCCCATGCTTGTGTTCCCTCTATCCCTATGTCTTTCTCTGTCAAATAAATAAAAACTTTTAAAAAACAACAACAGGGACGCCTGGGTGGCTCAGTTGGTTAAGCGGCTGCCTTCGGCTCAGGTCATGATCCCAGCGTTCTGGGATCGAGTCCCGCATCGGGCTCCTTGCTCGGCAGGGAGCCTGCTTCTCCCCCTCTGCCTCTAGCCTGCCACTCTGTCTGCCTGTGCTTGCGCTCTGTATCTCTCTCTCTAACAAATAAATAAAAAATCTTAAAAAAAAAAAAAAAAAAAAAACCAACAACAGGGGTGCCTGGGTGGCTCAGCGCGTTAAAGCCTCTGCCTTAAGTTCAGGTCATGATCTCTGTGTCCTGGGATGGAGCCTGGCATCAATCAGGCTCTTTGCTCAGCGGGGAGCCTGCTTCCCCCTCTCTTTCTGCCAGCCTCTCTGCCTACTTGTGATCTCTGTGTGAAATAAATAAATAAAATCTTTAAAAACAACAACAAACAATGGGTGAATGAAATCTCCGAGGGCATCAAGGCAAACTCTCAGGTTGTAACCTTGTAAGGAATAACTGGATTACAAGTCGGGGGAGGGTGGGGAACGAAACAGCATTGTCCGTTCTAATTTTGGTTATTCCTTTATTTCCAAATAGGCAATTAAATTCTGAAACTTCAGATAATTCTCCCCTCCAAATCCCAATTCTCAAATCAGCCTTTCCGAGACTTGCCCCTATTGCAAAATCTTACTAGCCCATCCCAGAACCTTGGAGTCTCAGCCTCTCTGGGGGTGCTGGCGAGCCCCACTCCTCTAGTCTCTGCTGGGTGTCCTGCCCCTGCGGCTCCGGGGGAGTCTGGGGTCGCGTCCAGGTCAGGAGCCGAGCCGGCAGGGGGCGCGGTCCACTCGAGGCCACCGCTCCCGAGGGCCCAGGCTCCGGATATCCCCGTGGTACCCCCCGCTGACTCTCGCAGTTCTGTGCCAGTAGGCCTCGCACTCCGGGTTGCATAGGTCCTGAGTAAGGACCCCAACAGGTGGTACCGGCTCTACTTCGCCCTGGTTTATATTCTGAAGTTTGTGCCCTGGGAGTTAGGGTTGTGACAGTTCCTACAACAACCTTTGGAGCTCCTGTCTGAGTCTTCTGGCACGAGGGACCCCCACCCCTCTTCCGCCAAACCTTGGGACAAGCAATGCGCGCGCTACAGTGCAGAAGCCCGCGCGCGCCCGAAGAATGGGAGGGTGCAAGGGCAGCTCAGGCCCCGCCCCCTGTGCGCCTATAAAGCCGAGGAACCAGAGCCGGCCACTCAGTGGTTTCTTGGTGACACTAGGCGGAACAACTCGAGCCTTGCCACCTCTGGTTTCTCATCGCAGCTTGGACGCTAGGGTTTTGCCAGTGCCAGAGCGACGTCTCAGACTTTATACTCCCCAGATCTTGGCAGATCACCCCATCAGCAGGTAGGCGCCGCAGGCTGGGCGGATACGCTGTGTGGCGGGAGGGGGGGGGTCGCGGGGAGGACGGACTTTATAGAGTACTGGAAACGAGGAGTGTAGTGGGTTAGGGTTACAACCCATTTTGTAAGGTCCTCTGTGGATTGCGTCCCATACACTGGGCCCAGCCGTGCACACCACTGGAACTGCAGAGACCCAGTCCTTTCTACTGTGTCACCCAAATTCCCAGAAGTGGAGCAGGAAACCTCTGGGAGGGAGCCTGGCTCTGAGCAGAGGCCTCCCCTGCGGGCCCGTCACCCGCCTGGCGGGTGCAAATGCCGCTGGCGCCTCTCTGCGCCCGGGCGAGATAAGCGTCTGAGCCAGGCGGAGCGCAAGCTGAGTCGGCCAGCGCCCCCCACCCCCGCCCTCTGTGCCCCGCCCGGGCCCTCCTGCTGGTGGGGTGCTCACGCTCCGTCCCTGTCTCTCCTTCCAGGGTCTGCGCATCGCCGCCAGCATGAAGCTGGTTCCCGTCGCCCTCATGTACCTGGGCTCCCTCGCCTTCTTGGGCGCGGACACCGCACGGCTCGACGTGGCGTCAGAGTTTCGAAAGAAGTGAGTCGCAGAATAGCTCCGTCTCCAGTCCTTGCACCTGGGAGATGAGGGAAACTGGCTATTTGCCCCGAGGAGTTGGAAGTAGATAGGAGTCGGTCGGGACCGGGACCTCGCCTGGATGCATGCGAATCGAGTCTGTCTGTGTTTTCTAGGTGGAATAAGTGGGCTCTCAGTCGCGGGAAGAGGGAACTTCGGGTGTCCAGCAACTATGTTACCGGGCTCACGGACGTGAAGGCCGGGCCTGCCCAGAATCTCATTCGGCCCCAGGACATGAAGGGCGCCTCTCGCAACCCCCAGGCCAGGTAACTATGCCCTGCACTGAAGCTGGGTGGGCACGGGGAGATCTCCTTCACTACCCTGGCCCTAGGGGATCGTCAGGGCTGTCTGGCGGTTCAGACGGCGGTAGCAGTTTCCAGTCCCCTCTGGTCCTTGAATGGCTCGGATTCTTGGTGGCTGGGGCCAAAGCCCTGTTTGATAGGGGTCTCATGTTACCTTCCTTCCCTTCCCCAGCAGTCCGGACGCTGCCCGCATCCGAGTCAAACGCTACCGCCAGAGTATGAACAATTTCCAGGGCCTGCGGAGCTTCGGTTGCCGTTTCGGCACATGCACGGTGCAGAAACTGGCGCACCAGATCTACCAGTTCACGGACAAGGACAAGGACGGCGTCGCCCCCAGGAGCAAGATTAGCCCCCAGGGGTACGGCCGCCGGCGCCGGCGCTCGCTGCCTGTGACCGGCCCGAGCCGGACTCCGTTGCTCCCAGAGCCACTGGCGCGCAGGGCTCCGGCCTCCCGGGTGCATCAGGTGCTCGCCAACCTCATTAAGATATAAGCGCCTGTGGCAGCAGCGAACTCGTGCGCGTATGCATCTCGCCGGCTTCCCCCGACCCCCCGCCCGGGGCGGAGGGCTTCCCAGGGTCGAGCCCCTCAGCGGATGGAAACCGGGTTGAGACAGCCGGGCAGACACCAGGAGTCCGGGAGGCACGATCCAGGTCCAGCGGTGAGCCCTGGCTTTGCAGGAGCCCCTTCCGCCCCGGGTGCCCGGTGGGGGCAGAGGAATGCGAGGGAGTGTCTGCCAGGCTCACGGAAGGGAAAAACTGAGAATTAAATGCTTGTGAGACCCCTAGGGACAGGGGTCGGAGTCGCTGCCGTGCCTTCCCACAAACTGATTTCTCACGGGGTGTCATCCCATCGGGGCACAAGCCCCACTATTACTTGAACTTTCCAAAACCTAGAGAGGAAAAGTGCAATGTGTGTTGTATATACAGAGGTTAACTATCAATATTTAAGTTCGTTGCTGTCAAGATTTTTTTTTTGTAACTTCAAATATAGAGATATTTTTGTACGTTATATATTGTATTAAGGGCATTTTAAAGCAATTGCATTTCCCCTCTCCCCACTTATTTTAATACGTGAATGTCTCAGCGAGGTTCAACGTTTGCTGCGTGAAATGTGTGAGGGTGTGCGTGAGAGACTGATTACCTCTTTTGGAAGAAGGAAACACCATGTCTCTGTATAATCTATTTACATGAAATGGGTGATAAGCGAAATAGCAAATCAATAAAGTGTCTCGATGCTGATTAATTTTGGGCTCATGAGTCTTGGGAGGGTCCCAGTGCGTCCGGGAGCCTCTGGCTCCCGCCGCCCCGCGTGGGACGGTGGCACGGCTCCGCGCGCGCTAGCTGGAGGGTCCCCCCGCGGGCCGAGCTGTCCGAGCGCTGCTCTCCTTTTGAGACGCACGCAGCGCGCCTGTTCTGCGAGCGGGTCCGTGCTTCGCGGAGGCCCCTAAGGTCGCATCCTTGCGTGGCGGCTGGGCCTGGCCGGGCGGAGTAGGTGTGCGCCCTAGTGGGGAAGCGAGCCTGGACTGTACGGTTGCGCAACAGAGTCCCAGATTTTACGGAATTGCTTGCGGAACCCCGCGCAAAAGCGCGCCTCCGAGAGTTGGGGTGGTCTCCGAGGCCTTCTAAGTGAGGAGTTGTTCCAAGTAGCCGCGGTCTTAAAGTTAGAAGCTACTCCAGCAAAACGTTCGCACCGCTCGGGGAATTCGGCAGCGGCGCCAGTAACCCCTGTCCTCTGCCGCCGGGTGCCCCAGCGAGCCAGCCGGCTCATCAGCGAGGCTGTGGCGCCCCCAGCCGGCTGGCTGGGAGCCGCCCGAGGGCCGTCAGGCAGTACGTGCGGTTTAATAAGTCCTCCTACGTGGGAGTCAGCACACAGCCTTAATGAGAGAGGAAAGAAAAAAACAGTTTGCAGATGCCAACCAAGGCCGGCCCCCCCAGACCTGCACGGCGGCTCCCTGCTCTGGGACCGTGACTCAGCGCCCACACGCTGAGCAGCGTGCAGCTGCTGGCCGGAGGCGGGGACGGACGGACGTGCCGCCGGAATCGTGCGCCTGAGACCTTCATTGTTCCGCCTCCCCTTGCCGTTCTCCTCTTCCTTCCTCCTCGCCAAGCCTTCGCATTTTTTCTTCACTTCTCCCCAGCATGCCTTTTGCTCCCTCCTTCCTTCCCCTCCTTGCTTTCTTTCTGCCTTATCATCTTAGAAGTGTGACCCCAGGTCCGGTCATAGAAGCTGGACACTAAGCCTCAGTGAGTGACTAGAAGGTCAGGGGACACGGGAACAGTTAGGACAGAAGGGGAGGCTAAGAGGAAGCGCCCCCCCACCCCGTTTTGATTTTCCTGTCCCATTTGTGTCATCCAATATCCTGAAGACCCAGGTTGGAGACCAACTGCTTGATCTTTTCAGAGAGTTTCCCTGGCCTTTCTACTTCAAAGCATGGCTGAAATGTTGGTGCTTATAGGTGATCTCAGATACCTGCCTGAGAAAATTTGAGTTTGGGGAATGGAAATGTTTCCAGGGAAGCCCTACCTTCTCCAGGACCTTTTGCATCAAGTGCCTTCTGACGGCCAGAGATAACTCCTTTCAGAAAAAGCTTGCATATGCAGTAAAGGAGATAGGTCTTAGGTCTGGGGTTCAGAGACAGCCTTCTGAAGCAGTTTCAATACAGAAGAAAGTAGATCCTAGAACCTGGAATTTCCTCAAGATCACACAAAGCCTCAGTTTTGCCCACCTGGCCCTTGATAGTGTCCATCTTCATACAGCTCATTGACCTATTTGATCTCTACGATTTTGTGAGAATCATCAGAATTGAGGAGGTTGTGAATGCAGCAACCGACCATCCTCGTCCTCAAGGGCCTTGTAATAAATACTCAGAATTCTGTTTCAGGCATTGTTAAAGATACAGGGCATGTATGAATGAAAGAGCAACCAAAAACTCCAGTTCTGGAATTTCTATGCCAGTGAGTGGTTCTGGGTGGTCTGAAGGGGTGACAAAGCTGCAGAGAGGAGCAAACACTTCAGCCTCGCAGACAGTGGTTCACGATTAAATATCCTTTTCCTTGCACCAAGGTTTGTCCTACAGCCACAGAGCCCTCTAGCCAAACCTCACCCTGGCAGAACTTCAGGCTGCAGACAAAGCTGCCAAAGGCAGGTTGGGCACTAGCTTAAGGCTGTTCTGAGCAGGGAACAGGCATCTAGCCTTTAGCCCAGGGAGTCTTATGACTCCCTTCAGGGAATCCAAGGCAAGTGAAGGGGATGGTTCAGCTCTGAAAGAGGCAGCTGGTCAGCTAGAATCCTTCCCAACTGAAAATTCTGTGATTGGAGACCTGTCTGAACAGATCAGGGACCCTCCTAAGACCAGTGCGGTACAAGTTCTGAATTGACTGAAGGTCACCATCAAGCCCTGGGACCTTCTCTGTGAGCCATTCAACCTACCTTCTGGATTTTTTTTTTTTTTTTTCATAAGGTGTTGAAGCCTGTCAGGATAAGGCCTCCTGACGCCAAGAACACATCGTTTATCAACAGTGATGAGTCATTTGTGAGCTGATTCGACATGTCCTCAGCTGAGGAGTAGTCACAGCTTTTATCTTTAGCTACTGTAGCTGGCTGTGGGAAGGGTACCATCCATTTGCAATCAGACAAAGAGTACTGGGCAGTTTCTTGAGAAGCCGACACCTTGACTAAACAGCCAAGGGTGGAAGGGGGTTATGGAGAGGATGGAGCTTGGTTCTTTTTTTTAGCACCTGTTTTGTATCAGACGTCCTCTTAGCCACTTTGTACATGTTATCTTATTTAATTCTTGTAGCAGCTTTCTCAAGTAGGTGTTGTTATCTCTATCTGCAGATAAGAGAATTGAACCTCAGAGACACAAAGCAACTTAGCCAAGGTCACACAGTGAGTAGTAAGCACTGGAGTCTGGCTTTGCACCCAAGCATGACGGGCTATTTTAATGCTATAAAGCCATGGAGAGTAAGTGGGATAATTTTAACATTTGGACTCTTAGGCCAGATGTCCCCAAATGTCCTCTAATATGAGGATGGCTTGGGTAGGTGATTTACACCTGTGGTTCTGGAAGATTTACAGGAGGCTGGTAGGACTGGAAAGGAAAATGTCTTTGGTGGTATGCTCAGTGAGTGCAAAATAAATAAATGAAGTGAGTTTTAAAATTCTTGGTCCGGGTTTGAAGCATGGGTTATAAATCAGGAATAGCTTTTTCCCCCCTGAATGAATCCACTGACCTCTTTGGTTTTCATTGCCAAATATAGTTAGAACATACACTGAGGCCTCAAGAGCTGGCTTCTGAGGGGGAAAGCTTTCTGAGCTATTCCTGGCCAAACACAGTCCCACTCTGTAGGTCTTGAGTTGCCTATAAGAACACCTGTGTCTACAAAGCTACAAATAGAATTTCTACCCTTGAGGTGGACCCTTTTGTCTTGGCAATTGTTGCCCAAAACAGCTTTACAGAGGCTGTTGTAAACTGACTGTTGTAAGTTGACTGCTTGCTTCCTTCTCTTCTCCCCAGCCAAGAAGGAGACGGCCTTGTTTTCCTGGGTCCCACTGAGGTTTCCACCAAAGCCAGATTGGAGGCTTGGTCTCCATTTGCATGGGAAGAAGGGTGAGGCTAGATAGCTCTCTGGTGATCCCACTGGTCTTGTTTCAGAGCTATTTTGGAACATTCTGGAAAAACAATAAAATGACTGTGACCACAAAGGCAGATGAATTTAGTAGGTTATTGTACATTTATCCAACAGCAGGAAAGTACTTCTGATTATTAAGATGAATTTTTAAAACACAAAAAAATGCATACTTATTACACAATACTTATTCAGTGCAGAAAAAAGGATTCACCTTTCATACCACTCTTAGAAATAGCCGCTATTAATATGTTAGGATAGACCCATTTATACACATACTTTTGAAAACTGAACTCAAGTACGCAGAGCTGAATTAAACATACTCCCCAGTTTAAGGCAAACTGTCATTACCAGTCTATGCAGGGCTTCTCTCTTGTTTTATTTTAATTATTTATTTATTTTATCCTCCTTTAATTTCCATACCCCATTCCACCTCCTTCAGAGGAACACTCTTTAACATATCTTTGTGATATTATTATCTCTCTTTCTCTGTTCTTGATCCTTTTTTTTTTTTTTTTTTTTTTTTTTTATTTATTTGACAGACACCAGTAGGCAGAGAGGCAGGCAGAGAGAGAGGAGGAAGCAGGCTCCCGGCTGAGCAGAGAGCCTGATGCGGGGCTGGATCCCAGGACTCTGGGATCATCACCTGAGCCAAAGGCAGAGGCCTTAACCCACTGAGCCACCCAGGCGCCCCTGTTCTTAATCCTTTTATTCCATTGGGTTTTTTTTTTTTTCCTATTGATTTGAAACACTACCTAATGATTAAGAATTTTAAAGTCTGTCATATACAAACATTCCTTTTTTTCCTTTTTGTATTTTATTTTTTGCCATATAAAACTTACAGATATTTATATCATCAAAGTTGTCAATTTCTGCCATTGTTGGCTAGCTTAGGAAGTCCTTCTCTGTCTCACTATTTTAGAATAATCGTTTATTTTTCTTCTAACACTTTCATAATTTCATTTTGTATTTTAAACATTTTAATGCAACTGGAATTTATTTTGGTATACAATGTGAGGTAGAGATTTAACGATTTCTTTTCTCCCAATTTGTTAGCCAGTTATCTAACACATACAAGTAGTACACATTTTCTGCAGGATTTGAGAGGCTTTCTTCATCATATAGTAGAGAAGTTTTCAAGCTGCGTTCTACAGACCCACAGGATTTTCCTGAGTTATTTGTGTGGATTCCTGGGGAGACAAAGAGGAAGCAAAAGAGCCAGACTCTTGCTGCTGCTTCCAGAAGGAACAGTTCTACTCTTTTTTTGTTGTTGTTTTATACATTGTGGCTATATTTCAGATTTTATATTTCATTTTTATTTATTTAAAAGCTCTTGTTTTTATTATTATTTTTTTTTTTTTAATTTTTTTTTAAAGATTTTATTTATTTATTTGACAGAGAGAAATCACAAGTAGTCGGAGAGGCAGGCAGAGAGAGAGAGAGGGAAGCAGGCTCCCTGCTGAGCAGAGAGCCCAATGCGGGACTCGATCTCAGGGTCCTGGGATCGAGTCCCGC
>NC_081557.1:40685749-40689143 GCF_022355385.1 Mustela nigripes | reverse complement strand
CCCCCCCGCATCGGGCTCTGTGCTCAGCAGGGAGCCTGCTTCCTCCTCCCTCCCTCTCTCTCTCTGCCTGCCTGCCTACTTGTGATCTCTGTGAAATAAATAAATGAATAATCTTTAAAAAATACATTTTATTTATTTATTTGACAGAGAGGGAGCATAAGCAGGGGGAGTGGCAGGCAGAGGTGCTAGAAGCAGGCTTCCTGCTGAACAGGGAACCCCCTGTGGGGCTTAATGCCAGGACCCCAAGATCATGACCTGAGCTGAAGGCAGATGCCCAGCCAACTGGGCCATCCAGGTGCTCCTCCACTTCAGATTTTATTTGAAGAAGGAGTTCATCTGTTTCCAAATCAGTAATATAACAACAAAAAATTTTAAGTTTCTATTTTGATTGTAGTTAACGTACAGTGTTATATTAGTTTCAGGTGTAGGATTTAGTGATTCAACACTTCCATACAACACCCATGCTCATCAGGACAAGTGTACTCCTTAATCCCCATCACCTGTTTCACCCATCCCCCACAAGCCCTAAATTCTTAAACAGTAAATATTCGAATCTGTTTCTGGTCCTTTTTTCCTCTTCCAATGTTCAATCCATCTTTTTCTGTACCAGTTTGACAATTAAGAGAATCATTATTCAACTTTTTTTTTTAAGATTTATTTATTTATTTATTTGTCAGACAGAGATCACAAGTAGACAGAGAGGCAGGCAGAGAGAGGAGGAAGCACGCTCCCCGCTGAGCAGAGAGCCCGATGCGGTGCTCGATCCCACGACCCTGAGATCTTGACCTGAGTTGAAGGCAGAGGCTTTAACCCACTGAGCCACCCAGGCGCCCATTATTCAACTTTTTAAATTTATGCAAAAATATAGAGATAATAATGAGCGCTCATGTACCTATCATTAAAATCTAGGGGCATCTGAGAGGCTCAGCCAGTTAAGCATCCATTTTTGGTTTAGGTCATGATCTCATGAGATGGAGCCCCCAGCTGGGCTCTGCCCTGGGCATGGACCCTGCTTGGGATTATCTCTCTTTCTGCCCTTCCCCTGCCTCTCCTCCCCTTAAAAAAACAAAAACCAAAAAACAAAAAAAACTGACACTTAACCAGGGTTGTCTGGCTGGCTTGGTTGGCGAAACACACAACTCTTGACCTCGGGGCTGTAAATTCTTGCCCTACATTAGGTATTGAGTTTACTTAAAAATAAAATTTAAATTAAAAAAAAAAACTAACACTTATCAAGATTTTGCGGTGCTTAATTCATCTATCCCCTTTTGTTTTGTATCTTGCCAAAGAATCTGGTTTTCTTTTCTTTCCATCCATCCTTCTCTTTTCCTCAGACATTGTATCATTTCACCCTCACACACACTTATGTATACATCTGTTTTTTAAAAAAAAACATTTTCTTACATAACCAAATGCTATTGTCACACTTAACGTTAACAGTAATTTTGTGGTATCATCGCATACCCAGTCCATAATCAAATTTGCCTTATTGCCTCAAAAATGTCTTTTGACAGTGGTTTGTTCAAAACAGGCTCCAAACAAGATTGTTCCATCTCTAAAGTTTCTTTTAATCTAGACCAACCGCCCTCCCTTTTGTTTCCCGCTATTGACTTGTTGAAGAAAACAATGTTTTAATAGTTGTCATTTAGAGCTTTTATTATCAAGATAAATCCTGATTCTCCACTTCACTCTGCTTGGGGAAACTCAGCCAGAACATCCTGGCCTGTTCACTTGTCAGGGTGGGGCGGGGCCCTAAAGTGGTCAATGTTGCAGTGTTTCTTATGGGAAGAGAGTATCTTGAAATGTTAATCTCTGTACTTTTCTTTGCTACAGTCTTTCCACTTGACCTTTCCCCTAGTAAATCCGAGGCATTGCCTGGAGGAGAATTAGGATTGGTACACCAGGAATGCAAAGAGAATGAAACAGTCAACGTTCAGTTTTCTGACTTTTAAAATAGCCTCTTGAAGCCCACATCAAAAACAATAGTTTTGAAAGCCAAAGCCTTTTATTTGCAGAGAACCAGGTTTTGTTGAGAGAAGAAAAAGCCCTTGAGAATCAAAACGAAAGGCCCGGAAGCAGGAAGGATTGGGTTTTGCCCTCAGGACACATTGGAAAGAGTCTAGAAAGAGAGCCAGACTTCACCCAAGCCTTCCCTAATTGGGGGGAGGGCAGGGACCTTTGAGGTTGGAGGGAAGCCTGGAGAAGAGCCCCACTGAGAAGAGGGCAGGGCAGTACCTTTCAGAGACAGCTGGCCCATCAGCCCCAGGAGTCCTGTAGAGGGAGCTTGATCAGTGCCAGGAACTCATCTGCATTTTGAGTGAGTCCCCCTTTGCTGAGCCAAAGAGCCATGTTAGTTTTTTTTGTTTGTTTGTTTGGTTTGGTTTTAATTTATTTTTATTTCTATTTTTTACCACTGCTGTTGGTGGGAGCATCTTTCAGCAGCAGCAGCCATACTCAGGGGCGCAGGAGAAGTGACACTTACCTCTGTCCGGTTAGTATTGAGCCCCATTTTCTTTACTCCGTTTAGTAGAAGATGTTAATAAGTCACCCCCAGGTTCTTAGATCAAAACATGGGTACTTTACACGAAAGGGGGCAGTTCAGAGCTGAATGGAGAGCCACCCACCTCTGTATTTGGGAGGGACTGGACACCAGAACACTCAGTGCATTCTATTCACTAGTCCCATGTGGGACGGGATCTCCCAGTCGACTTCCTGCTGCTCTAGTTTTTGTCTCAACTTGCTGGGTTTCTTTCTCCAGTCGAAGCAGTGATCCTTAGCCTCTTCCTGTTAGGATAACTTCGTGGAGGGGCGCCTGGCTGGCTCAGTCCGTGGAACATGGAACTCTTGGTCTCTGGGCTGTGAGTTTGAGCCCCAAGTTGGGTGTAGAGATTACTTAAGGGGCACCTGGATGGCTCAGTGGGTTAAGGCCTCTGCCTTCAGCTCAGGTCATGATCCCAGGGTCCTGGGATCGAGCTCCGTGTTGGGCTCTCTGCTCAGCAGGGAGCCTGCTTCCCTCTCTCTGCCTGCCTTTCTGCCTGCTTGTGATCTCTGCCTGTCAAATAAATAATAAAATCTTAAAAAAAAAAAAAATAAGATCTGTGGGGCGCCTGGTTGGCTCAGTGGGTTAAGCCTCTGTCTTTGGCTCAGGTCATGATCCCAGGGTCCTGGGATCCAACCCCACAGGGGGCTTTCTGCTCAGTGGGGTGCCTGCTTCCTCCTCTCTCTGCCTGCCTCTGCCTACTTGTGATCTCTGTCTCTCAAATAAATAAATAAATCTTAAAAAAAAATCTTTTTTTTAAAAAATCAAATCAGGGGCGCCTGGGTGGCTCAGTGGGTTAAGCCCCTGCCTTCGGCTCAGGTCATGATCCCAGGGTCCTGGGATCGAGCCCCACAA
>NC_081557.1:40579856-40685649 GCF_022355385.1 Mustela nigripes | reverse complement strand
CTGCCTGCCTCTGCCTACTTGTGATCTCTGTCTCTCAAATAAATAAATAAATCTTAAAAAAAAATCTTTTTTTTAAAAAATCAAATCAGGGGCGCCTGGGTGGCTCAGTGGGTTAAGCCCCTGCCTTCGGCTCAGGTCATGATCCCAGGGTCCTGGGATCGAGCCCCACATAGGGCTCTCTGCTCAGCTGGGAGCCTGCTTCCCTTCTCTCTCTGCCTCTCTGCCTACTTGCGATCTCTCTCTCTGTCAAATAAATAAAAAAAAAAAATAAATAAAAATAAAATAAAATAAAATAAAAAATCAAATCAAATCACTTGGAGTGCTTAAAATATATATATTATATATAATATTATATATAATAATGTAATATATATTTTATATTTATTATATATTATATTTGATTTTTAAAAATTATATACATATTATATATATATATTAATATATGTATAAAACACTAGGCCCCATCCCAAACCAACTGAACTAGATTCTCAATGGGGCATATTGCCATTGTGTGATTGTGGGTAAAATTTTGTCTGTGTGAGACCACTTAACTTTATTTGGCCCAGACGTTATTTTTAGGACCTATTTAGCCAAAGCGCTTCCATCCAGCTAAACAATAATTTTGTTGTTTAAAACTTCAACTATCCCTGCCTCCCTTACCCCAGAGGACTTACTTAAAAACAAGTCCCGGGGGGCGCCTGGGTGGCTCAGTGGGTTAAAGCCTCTGCCTTTGGCTCAGGTTGTGATCTCAGGATTCTGGGATGAGCCCCGCATCGGGCTCTCTGCTCAAGCAAGGAGCCTGCTTCCTCTCTCTCTCTCTGCCTGCCTCTCTGCCTCCTTGTGATCTCTGTCAAATAAATAAAACGAAACAAAACAAAACAAAAAAAAACCAAGTCCCGGAAACCAGTCCCAGGTAACAAAGCCCAAATACAAGGGTGGGTCAGGCCAGGTGGAGACATCCAATCAGTGGGGAGGCTCACACAGTCTCCCTAGTTACCAAGGAGTATGGGCCCCGCCCTTTGGGCACCTTTTGGGTACCAATTCTGACCAAGGTGATAGGCTGGTTCAAATATCTACTGGGGTGAATTGTAATTCAATTGGTCATTTATGTGTGACCTAATATGACTATGCAGCTTTCTCTGTGTGTTACAAGTTCATTGGCCACCTGTGTGTGGCCTGGCCCAACCACATGGCCTTTGCCCTTAAAAGCTAGTCTGTGAAGCAGAGAGAGGTCGCCCTCTCTGTGACAGGCGTGGCCCCGAACAAGCTTGGTGCGAAATAAAGCTTTGCTTGACCTTCGCTTTGTATCAGTCTCGCTCCTTTAATCATGGACCCATTATTGGGGAACCCAACAGTTATCACTCTCAAGCCATTTCAAAAAATGTACCCCATTGATCATAACAGGCTGAGACCAAAAGTTAGTTTATTTATTTAGTTAGTTATTGAGTTGTTCGTTTTAGATTTAGGGTTGTATCCAGTAACACAGCCAGGAATAGAAGGGTTAACTGCAGCCAGCAGGGACAGGTGTTTGGAGAGAAGACCAGCTGCAGGTGATGGGAAGAAGGCCAGCCCAGGGTGAGGTAACAGAAAACAGATGGTTTTGCTGTAAGGAATTGGCATCACGAAGGAATAGCAGAAGTAACAGGACATCAAGAATGGCAGAGAACACAGCAGTGGGCATTCTAGAAGCAAATGATAGGCAGGCCCCAGGGAAGTCCACCTGTAGAAGGCAGAGAGGGGACGCTGCTGCTCGTCACACTTTGTCAAGGGCTGAGTTGTGTCTCCCCTCCCCTTCAATGTCATATGTTGAAGTCTTACCCTTAGAATCTCACAATGTGACTGTCTTTGGAGATAAGGCCTTTAAAGAGGTAATTAAGCTAGAATGAGGTCTTGTGTGTGAGTCTTAATCCAACAGGACTGGTGTCTTTATGCCAAAAGGAGATTAGCACATAGATAATGGGCAGACGGAAGAATGATCATGTGAGGCCAGGGTGAGAAGGCAACCATTTGCAAGACAAGAGGAAGACCTCAGAAGAAACCAGACCAGTTGGCACCCTGGTGTTGGACTTTCTGCCTCCAGAACTGTGAGGAAAAAAAAAAAAATCCATTGTTTAAGCCACCCAATTTATGGCATTTCGTTCTGGCAACCCTAGTAGACTAAGAATAACTGCTGTTAAACAGATTGGCAAGAACAGGGCAGGGCAGTAGTCCCAGAGGGTATCGTGTCCTGGGGCTCCACCCCAGACATACAACAAGGGTCAGGGAACCAGCACTGGATCACTGATTATAAGTGTTAGCACGATGTCATTCATTCAGCCATTCAATCCATCCATCCATCCATCCACCCATCCATCCACAATCTTTTATTAAGCTCCTACTCTGTCATGAACCCTGTTCCAGGCATTAGATATACAGCTCTTACGGTGGTCCAGATGAGAGATGATGTTGGCTTGGATGAGGAGGGTAGCCATGGATCAGGTAATTAGACGCGAAAACAACCCAACAGGGAGATGATACTCCTTTAAGATTCCCTGACCTGGCAGGGACCTATCTACATAAGGGTTTGAATGACTTCATTTTCAGGGAGAAGGAATTGTGGGAACGGGGCGCAGGTGGCTTACTTAACTCATGCAGGTAAATGATTTGTCTCCTTGGCAGAAAGGAAAGTTTCAGTTTACAAGGTTTTCACTGGCACCGAGGTCAACAAATGTGGACACTTCCCCTGAATGGCTCCATCTCATGTTCTTTAATTTAACACACGACATTCCAACTTTATCTTAACTTTACTAGTTTTTCAAAAACGTCAAAGTTTCTTTCCCAGCCCATGTTTCAGTGGAAAACTCCAGCGTTTCCAGGCAATAACTCCATCATCTGTGCCACTGTAGACAACCATCAGATAAACTTCCCTAATTCATACCACATCTGCTCTCCCAGCTCTCTATGACCTGGAACAGAAAAAACAACCCTCCAAATTATTTTTTCCCAAAATAAGCATTCATCCTGAATTTCCCCCACCAATTTTCTATTAAATGAGAGAAAAATTGTCAACACTGAATCATCCAGCTTTTATTAAAAGCCGGGAAGTCTTTCAAAAACTTTCAGAATAAACTGTCCTGTTAAACATGACCAGGAGATAGTGGGAAATAGTGACATCTGTGGGGTCCCTGTTGATACCCTTGCAGACTCTGGTAACTGGGGACTGCCTGGATATAGGTATCCTTTTCTACTTTATCACTGTGGAGGACTCATTCATTACTCACCCCATTATTTGAAAAATTAGAGTTATGGGAGAGCCCGCACTGATTTGCACTCTGGCCTCATTTTATTCAGCAGACAGCATGGGGGAAAAGTAAAGGACATAAGCTTTGAAGTCAGGCCACCTTGAGTTTGCAAATGGATTCTTTCTCCTCCTGTAATTTTGGGCAAATCCCTTAACCCAAGTCTCAGTTTCATTAGCTATAATGTGGGGATAATAATATTTCCCTTATAGGCTTGTTGTGAGGACAATGTGAATGAAAGCATCAGCCCCGTGCCTGACTGTGTAGTAGATGCTCATTAAATGCCAGCTGTTTTTAATAGTAACAAGGATGTGCTGATGGGGGGGAAAGGGAAAAAAAAAAAAAGGCACCCTGCTCTTTCCGTGTTCCAGAACCCCAGGCTGAAACAGTGGCCCTTACTACCTCACTTTGGATTAATCATTTTAAAAATGAGGAGATGAAATCAATAACCTTAAGTATCCTCCCCTACAGGTCCAACATTCTAAGATCTTCTATTCAGGGGGAAAGGAACAGTGAAGAGCAGAAGGAATTAAAACATCCTTTCTGACTAGTTGCTCTAGAGGGCCAAGCTGTGTTTCACTAGGACATCCGTTTCTGAAGCTTATAGGATTATGTCTTTTCAAGAGAGCTTGGAGGAGGCGGAGGCCTGGGTGGAGAGTACCAGTCAGCTTCATGGCTGCGAAAACACTTTTTTCTTCAGGGTAATAAGATGAGAACAAAGGGACGTTTGACCTTTTCAAGATGTTTTTTAATGCAGAATACAAGGTATGCACATAATCTTGTTTTCTGACCAATCCTTTAAAAAAATTTGGCATATTAATGACTCTACTTAAAAGCACTGAAGAGGAGAGCCAGAAGGAAACTTTTTCTTTCTGAACAATGACTGAAAAGGGAATTCTAATGAATATTTTGGCATACATATCTCATTTTCTGGCTGCTTCAGGACCCAAGAGCCAGTAGGTCATAATTAAAGCCAATAATGGCAACTCCAGACAGTTGTCCAAATATTTTCCTGGTGCTGTCAATTCTCTGCATTAAATGATTTAACATCATATTAGGGGAGTGTAAAACATACATGCAGAGAGGGAATTAAATGTTGATACGAATTCTGGAACATTTGCCGCAAGTTGCCCCCAAAGATATTGTTTATTACATTCAAAGGAATTACAGAATGTTTTCCTGAGTAGATAATTTTAAAGGACCCTTTCCATGCAGAGAGCTGTGAAGTTTGTCCTTAAGTCCTCAGAACTAGAGCATATTTTCTGCAGGAAAGAAAAATTCATGTGCTCGGGGCTGAAACCCTGTGTTATGTAAATAAATGAACTTCTCCTACCCCTGCACCTTTCGGGAGTGTTCTCTTTGATCACTAGTGGCTGCTAATGCTGCCGATGTAATTATGTAACTCACAAAAGGCCAAAGCTACTCACTTTTCTGTCAGTTCCACTTCCAAAAAGAAAACCCAAAAATATATCTTGTTTGTAAATCTGTTTAGGATCTTGGAACGAGGTCTTCAATTTTGTCTTTTTGTCTTTTCTTTGGTAGCAAATTTTGTGACTTTAAAAATAATGACTACACAAAATCCTCCAGCCCCATGTACACCCTCCTCCACCTCTCTTTTGATCAGTAAGAGAGTTTCCTCCGGGATGGAAATTAGGCAGCTCATAAAGTAAGTCTGAGAGAGGGGCGGCTGGGTGACTCAGTTGGTTAAGCGTCTGCCTTCAGCTCAGGTCATGATCCCAGGGCCCTGGGATCAGCCCGGCACTGGCTGTCAGGCTCCCTGCTGGGTGGGGAGTCAGCTTCCTCCCTCTCTGCTGCGGGCCCCCGCATGTGCTTGCTCTTAAGTAAAAATCTTAAAAATAAGTAAGTAAGTAAGTAAGTAAGTAAGTAAATAAAGGAGGTCTACGAGAGCACAAAGTGCCATTTGGAGATGAAATAAACTGGCCAGTCAATTCTTAAAGACAAAACTGGATTTACTCTGCAAAACAGTTCAGCAAAAATTCGGGCTCCCGACTCCAGTGCTGTGCTGTGGCAATGGAAACTTTCCAGCCACAGCTTGAAGTTGGGAGCCAAGCACAATACTAAGGCAAGGAAGACATTTGAGGCCCAACGAGATGGTGACTTTGGCACCATCTGCTCTTGAGCCCAGAGCTACAGCGTCTGTAAGGTGGTGAGGTGCCTAAACCTCTAGGTGCCCCAGAGACCAGATTTGAAAGCCCCTTGTCTCCCCCATCTTTCTCCACCCGCACGTTTCACCCCATAGATTATATCCTAAGAGGTGGTGAAAATGCTGTGAGGTGTATACACGATTCTCAGGCATATTGTCACGTAATCATGCTTGGGTTTCTCTGAAGCCTTCCCCATTGAGTGTGAGCGGCTCCTTGACGATGGCTGGGCAAGAGAACAGGAGACTCAGGGCCACAGTCTGCCTCTGTGATTGGGCAGTTCTGCGGTAGTCACTGACTGTCCTGCCTGACCTACAGACCCAGGCAGGCATCCGGCTTGAGGTTGGGAGAACTTTTTGGATTCTTTTGTCAAAACGCACAGAGTCCACTCCAGAAAGCTCTATATTCTCCATTGGACAAGACGGCAGTGTGCCAGTTTCTGGGCCAGCTGGCTTGATTCCGAGATGGGGGAATTATTCCGTGACACTTTGTTTTCATTCCAGGCCAAAGGATAAAAAAATGTGAAACTTTGCTGCCACCTGCTGTTTTCTTCAGAATACATTCTTGAATGACTCTAGGATGGTTACGCTTTGGTTTATTTTAGCAAAATACCTTGAAGAATTTGGGGGATTTCAGAATATATGTTTGTGTAGTTGGATACCATCTGGCCTGTCATTTCCTAGGATGGATTGTTGGGCCACACAGGTGGCTTCCTTCTTTTTGGCCATTAAGTCTTATCTGTCTCATCTCTTGGGATAAGCTAGTCAGGGGACAGGAGGGAAGGGCAGATTCCCTGACTGACCCCGGACGACATTTCAAGGGAGTCCACACATGGCTCTGAGCAATGAGACTTAGGTGTGGAAGTCCTTTCCTCAGGGGGCCATAATGTTATGGAAGTCATAACTGAAGGCACATTCCCCAAGCCTAGACTGTTCTCCCAGGGGAATGCCAGTGGTGGTATCCCTTGGGAAGTACTTTCCTCAGCAGAAGTGGCTGTAAACTTTGGGATGAGATTCTTTTGTGATGTCTCAGAATGTTTTCTTGGTCTTCCTTGAGGAAACAGAAGCTGATTAAGAAAGTGGGTACCCCAGGAAAATGAAGGTAGTCCAGATTGATTCATTCTCGGGGAGAATTCTTGAGCTCAAGTTAGATGAACAGAGTGAGCAGAACAGGGAAAGAACATAGGAAGAGTTAGTAGTCATAAGCTTCCATGGGCCTGGGAAGGGCCTTTAGTCATCTTAGTAGAGGCACCGAGAGCACAGAGATGTCCTAATCTTGACTATATTAGTAGTTGCTTCTGTTCCAAATCAGGAAGTGGGATTTTCCTTTTGCATTCTCCAGGAAGATCCATTTGTATGTAAATGAGTTCTTTTCCATTGTCTTCTAAGAATTCCGTCAACCGGGATCTTTTTATTGGCAGAGATTAATGAATCTATTAAGTGTTTTTTTTTCATACAATTTTAAGTGCCTATTCCTCTTCTTTAAAAGAAAAAAAAAAAGGTGAGCTCTGGGGTGTCTGGGTGGCTCAGTTGGTTAAGTGATGGACTCCTCTTCTCAGCTCAGTTTTGAGCTCAGGGTCCTGAGTTCAAACCCTTCTTTGGGCTCAAAAAAAAAAAAAAAAAAAAAAAATCCGGGACTACCTAGATGGAGGGAAATGACGCTTGATCTTTCTCCTATCAAAGAGAAAAGACGTCTCAGTGTTACTAATAGCCATTGAAGCTCCGTGATAATCTATTACTCAGTGTCTGGCATGATAGTTGGCATGTGGTAGCACGTTTGTTGAATGAATGATCACACTTACCACCCAACACCCATTTTCTTGCCCGTACATCTGTGAGATCTACTGGGGAGGAATGGGGGTAGCAAGGAGCAGAATGAAGACTTTTAGAGTTAATAAAGTGCAAAGTCAGTAGGAAGAGTAAATCATAGCAACTAGAATGCTATGGTAGGAGCAAAACTAATACCGTATAAGCTTCAAAATATATGTGTATCACTTACAAATTAAATATAATTCTTGGGAAGAAAACCAAACAAGGAGGCTGTAATGTACGAAATTCCTCCTTCCATGTCTCATTTCCCAGACGTTACCACTGTTCCTGTTTTGCATAAGCCTGTTTATGTTCCACATATTTTCTTGTTTATGTCCCCACTGGTCTTTCTTAGGATCTCGTAAAGGCTTTGGATAAGCTCTGGCCTGTCTTCTCTGTGTAAAGCAGAGTCCAGGGAAGGGGCTTACGTACTCCTAAAGAAATAGCAGAAACTCCCAGAGGGGGCTAATGTACTCATTGATGGTCCTTGGAAAGTGCAGTGGAGACCCAAAGTGGAAAGGAAAACTCTAGAGGATGGGATTGAAGTAGCGATTTCAAATTCCCCTCTCCTCCTGGAGATTGTCTATTTTTTTTTTAAGATTTTTTTTTTTAATTTATTTATTTGACAGAGAGAGATCACAAGTATGCAGAGAGGCAGGCAGAGAGAGAAGAAGGGAAGCAGGCTCCCCGCTGAGCAGAGAGCCCGATGTGGGACTCGATCCCAGAACCCCGAGATCATGACCCGAGCTGAAGGCAGCGGCTTAACCCACTGAGCCGCCCAGGCGCCCCAGATTGTCTATTTTTTTAAAAAAAGATTTTATTTATTTATTTGGCAGACCAAGATCACAAGTAGGCAGAGAAGCAGGCAGAGAGAGAGAGAGAGAGAGGAGGAAGCAGGCTCCCTGCTGAGCAGAGAGCCATATGCGGGGATCCATCCCAGGACCCTGGGACCATGACCTGAGCCAAAGGCAGAGGCTTTAACCCACTGAGCTACCCAGGTGCCCCAGAGATTGTCTATTTTTTAGGTTTTCTTTTTTCTTCTCCCCTTCCCCGAGCTTTATTGAGGTATAACTGACAAAATTGTTTATGCTGAAAGAACACAGAGTGATGATGGAATTTATGTGTGTACTGTGACACGATTACCACAGTTCGTGAACATACCCTTCACCTCACACATAGTCACTGTTCAGGTCTGTGTATGCCCTGAGAGTACAGCAGGTTTACCATTGGGGCGAGTTTGCAGTATTTACCAGAGTATCGGTAACTACAGTCCTCGTGGCTGTACATTCAATCCCCAGAGTTAGTCATCTTATAATTGGAAGTTTATACCCTTTGACCAGCATCTACCATTTTCTTAGCCCTCCCACAGCCCCTGGCCACGACCGTTCTGCTCTCTGATTCCATGAGTTCAGTTCATATTTTTTCTTTCTTTAAGCTTTCACATATGAGTGGGATCATCCAGTAGGACACAGTATTTGTCTTCTGGAGATTATCATGGTAGTGTTCAGGTCACGAATATTTTTTCCAGGAAGGGAATCAACTTCTCAGGAGAGTCATGAGTTTGGTGCTTACCTGTATGCTCGATTTGAGTACCATGGGAGCCCCTTGCCTTGTGCATCTCTTGGTGCCTTGCTCCCCCTAGAAACTGTGTCCCAGACCAAAGGTCCGCTGGAAACCGTAGTCTGGTTCTACTCTCTGGAGTGGGGAAAAGAGCGTAGTAATTGCCAGGAGAACTGAAGACAACTGTAAGGTAGGACAGGTGCTTGGTAAATTCTTTCCTTCATGTGGCTACCAGAGCTTTATCCTGACAATTTTTTTTTTTTAAAGATTTTATTTATTTATTTGAGGGGAGAGTGAGCGAGCATGCGCATGAGCAGGGGCTGGGGGGAGGAGGGGGGGAGGAGGGGCAAAGGGAGAAGGAGAAGCAGACTTCCAGCTGAGCAAGGAATTCCACACCAGGCTCTATCCCAGGACACCAGGATCATGACCTGAGCTGAAGGCAGATGCTAAAGCTAAAGCAACTGAGCCACCCAGACTCCCCTTGACAAATATTATTTTGCAAGAGCATTTACGAAGCTCCCTGGTGATCAGATGAACAAGAGCATTGCTATTTCTGCAAACCTGTTCTCCGATGAACACATGCTCCTGCTGGATGGTGTCAGGACGTGGTTGTTTGAGTGTTTTAGATACCGGTTTTGGCCCTCCTGTTGTGCTTGGTAACTAGGATGCTGTCAAGAAAATACAACAGGACTTCTATGAACTTAAAAAGAGCATTTCAAAATATTACATTAGCCTTTTGTCCCTTCAGTCTATTTTTCCTAGAACAAACGTAATCTCAGTCCCTACAAATTTTGTTTAAAATAGCTTTTCTGGTGAGTCACCTGAAGTTAAGCTGCAGATATGGTATTGTTTTAGCCATGTCAGGCTTGAAATGTTCGCCGAGTTCTAGTAACTACTCATGGGGGGAGCTAGTTGTATGCTCTCATATGTGTTTTAGGGAAGATCCTAAACTATCCAGACAGAAGGATGTGCCTGACATGAGCTGGTCAGTATTTTGCATCTCAGAATGGGCTGCAGGAGCTTCCAAAGCCTATGGGAGAGTTTCAGCTGGCGCAGAAACTTCTCACGGCCCCAGACACGTGAACACTCTGCCCAGCGTACAGCTGTCCCCACCCCAACAAGTGGACAGAAACTTGGGGAAATCACCAAGAGGCCATGCAGACGGGTCAGAGGACTTTGCAGATGCTCTGAGGAAGAAATTAAAGCTTTAAACAGAACATCATGCAATGGCTTGAAAGGTCATTATCTAGTTCACACTTACATCAGACTCTAAATATTGTCAGAAAAATGGATAATGTTTGCCAGGATCAGGAACCGTAAAATCACTCAAAATAGACCACAGAACTCCTTGAGGGCTGTGCAGCCGCTGCGGGCCCCAACGCTAAACCTGACCCTGCCTCATGAGAAACCTCAACGGGAAGGAGCAAGGGCAGCTGCTTAAAGGAGAATTTATACTCAGTGACCCTCAAAACTTGCAAAAGACTTTTGGGCCACAGGAGTGCCTGTAACCTTGTCTTTCCTTCTTCCACCAAATGGAAGAGGGGTAGGAAGGGGAGATGCATGCTCCTTAAAGTCCGTCATCAGAGACTAGCTGTACTATGGCCTTTGAATGCTCTGTCCTTCTCCCTTCCTGGTAGAGCTTGGTGCCGAGTTAGCACTGAGCGGTAGCTATCAGCTTTACCCTCCTGCTGGATCCACCCTGTTGGCCAAAGCCAGGTCACCTCCTGCCAGGCAACGGCTGGCTGAAAGTCCAGAACGGCCTTCCCGAATAAACAAGTCAAAGAAAGGCACTTCCCAGCAAGGATGGGGCTTGCTCCAGAAGTCTATTTGCAAATCTGTCCTTTGGAACTTGGAAGACATTCCCAGGAGGAGCAAAGTTATACGTTGTAGCGGGGTTTCTAGACTAGACCACAGCATTGATTTAACCCAGAATGGACTTGGAAAACAATGTTCTAGAACTCTCCATCATAGGTAATAGATTTGTAGTCTCTTTTCAATTTATAGACATTTGATGAGCTACAGGGTACCAGCTGATGTCCCCACATTCAGAGCTGCCTCAGATTTGTGGGGTGGGTTGATTCAGTGACTCCTGGGTGCCAACACAGTGGCCAAGATCTTTCCAGTTTCACGAAGCCCCTGTTCCCCTTTCCCACCTACACGCTTAAGGCTGATTACTACTCCAGATTTTCTTTAGTTTCATTCCTCAAGATATGGTGGTGTTGGGCCAGACAGGCCTGCTTGAGAATCCTGGCTCCCCGACTTACACAGATGCATGGGCTCCTTGAGCTTCAGTTTCTCCTCAGCAAAACTGGGGTAGAGTATACCTAGGACAGCCTCGGGGGTTGCCTCCCCAACACCTGTTTTTTTCTCTTGGTAACTACCATGGCTTTTGTTAGGGTATTCACATCTCTGCCCAGCAGACTACTCCATTGTTGAAGGCTCAGGCCTAGTACACTTTCATTTCTAGGCCATTCTGTAGATGTAATAGTGGGTGTGGCCTAATTCAGGTCAATGAGCTTGACGTTTCCTGGTTCTTCCAGGAAAAAATAAACGTTACTGTCTCCTGTTAGATAAGAATGGGGGATACGCGCGGCCCCAGTAGCATTAGAGAGCCACTCTGAAGACTGCAACAGGGGCCAGCCCTAGATGGAAGCTCTCACCGAGGCTGGTAGGCTGGAAAGTGGAAAGGAGGAGTACCTGAAGACATTGCTGGACTCCTAAATCAACCCACCCTGAAGCCTCTTCTACTTCTGTTGTTTCAGGTGTGTAAACCAGTAATCCCTATCACTTTACACCCTTTTGAGTTGAGCTTTCTGTTCTTGCGATGGAAAAGGTGCTAATCAATACATCATAGCACAGGATTTACTGTGGATATTATTTTTTAAAAATATTTATTTATTTGACACAGAGAGATCACAAGTAGGCAGAGAGGCAGAGAGAGAAAGAGAGAGAGAGAGGAGGAAGCAGGCTCCCCACAGAGCAGAGAGCCCGACTCGGTACTAGATCCCAGGACCCGGAGATCCTGACCTGAGCCGAAGGCAGAGCCTTAACCCACTGAGCCACCCAGGTGCCCATACCATGGATATTAAATGAGATAAAGCATTCGCGGTGTGAGCACAGAGCCTGACTTAGAGATATGACCTCCACCCCTCCAGCCCAAGGGCATTAGTTGGACAGACCACAGTTTCTCTGGTCTTTGTTGAGGATAAGGAAGAAGTTCTGGCTCAGCAGATCCTTGGGCATCTTGCCTGAACTGGGAGGTGGCCCTGCTGGACTGGTTTTAGCTTTAGGATCAACTCTTTTGGTGGGTGTAGGCCCTGTAAACCTGTGATTTCCCCAAGCCCCTGGGTATGTATGTGCCCTGAAGAGGGTTTGGGACAAAGAGAGAAGAAAGGAGAGAACCATGATTTGCTGGAATCATAGCAAAAGGACCCATCTTTGGGATCAGGATAAATCTCTTTCCTTCTTTCTCTCCTCCTTTTCCTCCTTACCTCCTTACATGTGGTATGTTCCCAATTCTCAGGCCTGGAGAATGAGGGAAGCCAGAGTTGGGAGGAATTGCTGGTAATGCAGGGAAGAAGGCATTTATAGGAGGTGGAAAGGAGATCATCCAATACTGAACTCTGATGATTTCTTTGCATTTAAGAGTAGCAGGGATCTCCGTTTTCAGACAAAAGGGTGAATTTAGACTCCTATAGGGGTTTGGCAGAGCTGGTGTCTTGAAGTCTTTGCATGAAGAATAAGAACTCTAGGCAGGGCAGCTGTTTCAAGGACAAAGGTTGTGTTGTGACTGTAGTAGGAGGGAGGAGTCATCTGGGGTGCACGTAGCGGTGTTGTAAGTCAGATTTCTGGTCATTTCATCATCCCCAGATTTAGACCTGAGTCCCTGGGGAGAGGAGGCTGCAATAAAAGAATAAGTCAACACAAAACTGGCACGGCTGACATGTGTGTAAGAACCCTGGGTCATGTGACCTCGCTGCTTTATAACCTCACTACGTAACAAGAGGAGACCTCGCTGGCCCATTTTAGCACACTGCCTTTGAGTATGTGAGGACACAGGACAGAGCAGGACTGGAAGGAAATACTTCTTCACAAAGATGGGTTAAGGGGGCCCTGTTCCAATAGTGAAAAGAACGCCTAGAAGGGAAAATAGAACTCCAGTGCGATCCGACTAGAACAGGGTTGAACCGCCAGCCTCTTATCTGGACACTAGATTTATGACTGTGGTCAGGAATTGCCATGGCCTTTGTTTTTATCAGCCACATTCCATTAATGCCTCACAATGAATCCGCGGTCAGTAAAAAAAAAAAAAAAAACAGTTATTTTTTACACAAACTACTGCCAAGGCAAGAATCCCCACGCATCCGAAACTCCGTACAAAACTTAACAATGAGTCTTGTTGGATTTCACGCTGTTCAGGTTCTTTTGCATCTTGCTTCTTTCATCGATTAGCTATTACTCCAAACTTTGTGCTTATCTTCTTCACTGAAGTCATCTAGTCGACATATGCCAGGGTATGAGTGACTGTGACTTTGCACGGGAAATATCCCAATGATGGAAACTCTTTATCAGCTGTGTATATGGCTGTTCAGGCTGCCACAAACCCAGGTCACTACAGTACCACTCACCTTCCCGACCTCATCCATTGCTGGATCGGGAGACACTTCGTCTAATGCTTTACTGAAATCAAGTTACACTGACCCCTAGCAGTCTGGCCCTTCCCAATACCTTGTTCCGGGTAAGCTCTCCATAAATGTTTGTTGAATTAAATGGAATTCCACAAATTACCAGCTTTATAACCATATATTTATTTATTTATTTATTTATTTATTTATTTTTAAGATTTATTTATTTATTTGACAGAGAGAAATCACAAGTAGATGGAGAGGCAGGCAGAGAGAGAGAGAGAGAGAGAGAGAGGGAAGCAGGCTCCCTGCCAAGCAGAGAGCCCGATGCGGGACTCGATCCCAGGACCCTGAGATCATGACCTGAGCCGAAGGCAGCGGCTTAACCCACTGAGCCACCCAGGCGCCCCATAACCATATATTTAAATACAGGGAAAAGAGGTATGGTTAATTGATGAGACACTTGGCATGCTAGTATTCTATGTAATCCTTTTCGTTGTTCTAAATCAAAAGAGAAAAGTGTCACACACACGATAGAAAACTAAAATGTAGACTACACTGGACAATAATCATTACGCTAATTATTATCACTAGAAATACCCATTAGTATATATATTTTTTCTTTAAAAACCATAATCACAGGGGCACCTGGGTGGCTCAGTCGTTAAGTGTCTGCCTTCGGCTTAGGTCATGATCCTGGGGTCCTGGGATCGAGTCCCGCATTGTGCTCCCTGCTTGGCAGAAAGCCTGCTTCTCCCTCTCCCACTCCCTCTGCTTGTGTTCCCTCTCTCACTGTGTCTCTCTCTGTTAAATAAGTAAATAAAAAATATTTTTAAAAGATTTTATTTATTTATTTGAGAGACAGAGATCACAAATAAGCAGAGAGGCAGGCAGAGAAAGAGAGGGAAGCAGGCTCCCTGCTGAGCAGAGAGCCTGATGCGGGGCTCGATCCCAGGACCCTAGGATCATGACCTGAGCCGAAGGTAGAGGCTCTAACCCATTGAGTCACCCAGGCACCCTTCTTCTTCTTCTTCTTCTTCTTCTTTTTTAAATATTTTATTTACTTATTTGGGGGGCCTGGGTGGTTCAGTGGGTGAGTTAAAGCCTCTGCCTTCGGCTCAGGTCATGATCTTAGGGTCCTGGGATCGAGCCCCGCATCAGGCTCTCTGCTCAGCAGGGAGTCTGCTTCCCTCTCTTTCTCTGCCTGTCTCTCTGTCTACTTGTGATCTCTTTCTCTCCGTCAAATAAATAAATAAAATGTTTTTTAAAAAACCAAACAAACTATTAAAAAAAAAGAACATAATCACAGGAAACTTAATCTTTCCTTTAACCTGTTCTGGCCACCTTTCTATGATGAAGCAGAGTTCTATTATATGGATTGCATTTTTTTTTTTCTATTTTAAGATTTTATTTGTTTATTTGTCAAAGAGAGCACAAGCAGGAGGAACAGCAGGCAGAGCAGGCAGAGCAGGCAGAAGGAGAAGCAGACTCCCTGCTGAGCAAGGAGCCCAATGCAGGGTTCTATCCCAGGACTTGGAATCACAACCTGGGCCAAAAGCAGATGCTCCAACTGACTGAGCTACCCAGGCATCCCTGGATTACATTCTTTTTAAATGTTTAACACATTCCCTGAGAACTTTAGGTTCTGATTTTACAGTTAATTGTCTTTAAAGTATAGAGCTAATCCATTCTTCCTAAAGTACACCAAATACCTACCTTATGCTGGACCTTGGATCAGAACAGTGAAGACTTAAAAAGAAAAATGAGGGGTGCTTGGGTGGCTCAGTCATTAAGTGTCTGCCTTTGGCTCAGGTCACCATCTCAGGGTCCTGGGATCAAGCCCCACTTTGGGCTCCCTGCTCTGCCAAGCCTGCTTCTCCCTCTCCCACTCCCCCTGCTAGTGTTACCTCTCTTACTGTCTCTCTGTGTCAAATAAATTAAAAAAAAAAAAAAGAAAGAAAGAAAGAAAGAGAAGAGAAAAATAAGCAAAGCTCTCTGGCCCTTCAGAGGAACAGCTGCCCTGTATTAAGGGTTCCTTCAGAGGAGTGTCCCCCCTATTCTGGGGCCTTGGTTAAATACAGAAGACTGTAATTCTCTCTCTCTGTGGGGGCTTCTTGGAGTTTGGGGTAGCAACCAGGAGATAAGCAGGCAGCGAGTGGAGGCTCTCATCAGAGCCTGAATTCTCCTGCCACTCTTAGACCTGGGACAGCTGACACAAAGGGCCTCTCTGCTTTTGGACAGCTCCTGCATGGGAAGTGGGCACTAAAAGAGGTACTTGCTCTGAGTGAGGGCCCCATGTCCCTTCCCTATATCTGTGTTTATCAGATAGGCCCAGGGTCCTGATCACAGAGATCCTAACAGAGAGAAAAAAAAAAGCCAAGAAAGCAGTAGCCAATGGCCTCAGGCTGACCTTTAAGATGAGCTCTGAGAACTGTAAGTGTGGGTGTGGCCTCTGACTTCTTTCTGATCAAGGGAATACCTCAAAAGGGATGCAATGTACAATGATCATTGATTATGCATATGATCTTAATGCCATCTTGCTGAACTGCGCTGTTGTCCTTGAGGAAGCAAATGGCTATGGCAGGAGCTCCATGTGCCAAGAATCTGTGAGGAGCCTTTAAGGGCTGAGAGTGGCCGCTGGCTGACAGGCAACAGGCACCTGAAGACTGGAGTGTCCTGCAGCCACATGGAACTGAATTCTGAGGGAACTTTTTCTCTAGCCTAGCCTCAGATGAGGCCAGAGCCCTCGTTGACACTGATTTATTTTAAAGATTTTATTTATTTATTTGGTAGAGATAGAGAGACAGCGAAAGAGGGAACACAAGCAGGGGGAGTGGGAGAGGGAGAAGCAGGCTTCCCGCTGAACAGGGAACCCAACACGGGGCTCGATCCTAAAACCCTGGGATCATGACCTGAGCCGAAGGCAGACGCTTAATGTGTTTAATGGGCTTAATGACGGAGACACCCAGGCGCCCCCTGGCTGATGCTTAATTGCAGCCTTCAGAAACCCTAAGCAGGGGGTTCAGTCAAGTCACGTCTGGTCTTTTGAACCATAGAAGCTGTGAGATAATACGCATGGGTTGTATTAAGCAGTTAAAGGTGTGCTAAATCTGTTTTCTTAGTATGTGTGCTGCCGAGGCGGGCACTGTGGTAATATTGTTAAGCAGCAACGGGCAGCTAATCAAGGTCTCTTCTGCCTTCCATAAGAACTGCAGGATAAAAATGGCGAGAGATTAGAGAGGTTGGAAAAGAGACTTAGCAACCTTAAGGAAGAGAAGAAAATAACTAAATGGTGACCTTTTCTGTAAAGTCCTGCTGTGTTTATTCGTTCATTCATTTGATAAAGGCTCTTAAATTGGAAGATGGGCAGACACATCAAGATATATGCCTCAGTCAGGTTTCAGGGAAGGAAAGCGTTATAGACTCCATTGGAGCTCCCCCAAATTCACATATGGAAGCTCTAAACCCCACTACCTCAGAATGTGACTACATTTGGAGAGAGGGCCTTTGAAGAGATAATTAAGTTAAAATTAAGATGTTAGAGTGGGTCCCAGTCAAATCTGACTCATGTCCTTGTAAGGAGAGGAAATTAGGGGACACAGAGAGACACCAAGGGTGTATACGCACAGAGGTGTGAACATGTGAAGAGGAAGCAAGATATCAGCCACCTACAAGCCAAAGAGAGAGGTCTCAGGAGACCTCTGCCAACACCTTGATCTTGGAATTCCAGCATCCAGAATTATGAGAAAATAAAATTTCTGTTGTTTAAGTCCCCCAGTCTGGTATTTGGCTATGATAGCCTGAACAGCCTAATACAGATATAGAAACCACTGTAGATATTTTAAGCATAGAAGGATTTAATATAAGGAGTTAAGTGCTTTCAAAATCATTGGAGGAGCTGGAGTACCTAAAGTTAGGGACTACCGCCAGAACTAATGTTTTCAAGACATTGACAAGACAAGACAGCAGTCGCAAGCACTGCTGTGGCTGTGTTTTGGGGCTCACAGAGCTGATGCTTCTTCTCTTAACCCTGCCATGAGCATCAGAGCTGCTTTGTAACATCCAGGAAGGTGGTGAGCAGACAGTCAAAAGCTGAGATCAGCTGCCCCTCCAGCTTTCTGCACTCATGTGCTCATGACCTTGACTGTCAAGGGAAAATGGCAGTGGGGTGATGCTCTCTATCCTACTTATGCCTTCCTAGTTTCATATGAGGACACTTAATTGAATTTAGTATCCTGGCTGCAGGGGAGTTGTTTTAACTTTTTAGCCTTTAACTTGTTAGCATGGGAAGGCACAGAGAAGGATGTGGGAAGGAATGCGGAAGCCTGTAGACATATCCAGCACCACATGCTAGATGCCAGAGCAAAGAAAGTTTACCAAGACAAATTGGTCTATAGGTCTTCAAAGTAGATACCTGAAACTGATAACAGAATTCACTGGGTGGCTCGCTTATATCAATGGTATAAAATGCATGGAAAAGAGAGGACTTATAAAGAGGATTTCTTTGGGAAGGCTGTGCAGTTTGATCACCTACCATAAGTAACAGAACTGAGTCCCTTCAGGGAGAAGAAAGGAAACCAACAGAATCACCTGACAGCTTCATATGGGTCTCCTTCTCTTGTGGGCATGGCAGGGTTCATACTGGGCTTTTATCTGGTGTCTGCTTTGGAAAGTGCAGAAGGAGACAGCCTGGGGAGCTGCTCAGACCTTGGTAGTGAAGGAGGGGGTGCTTGATCTGGACAGCTTGTTCTTCTAGAGTTTGTCGTGGCAGAGAATGTGTCTTGTTTCAAGAACTATGGAACATCACAGGACAAGTGAATTGGAAGAATATGGGGAAGCATTTGTGTTGAATCATTGAAGAGTTAGCTAAGCTGAAATGGGCAGACTATGGCATTCCAGGCGGAGGGAACAGCACATGCAAGGACTCAGAGGCACAAAAGGGCCTGGGATGTCTGTGGATAAGTTAAATGTTCACTGTAGCTGTGGCGTAATTTGGGTGTGTGTGGGGTAATAGAAATTGGCTTGGAAAAATGTCCTAAGCACATGTTGTGTTTCAGAGTTTAACCTTTGTCCTTTAGGAATGAAGGAATTATTGGTAGAATTTTTTCCTTTTAAATGAATACACTTTATTTTTTAGAACATTGTACATGTACAGCAAAACTGAGCAGGTAGTACAGAGTTCCCACATAGCCCCACATAGTATTTGCCCTATTATTAACATCTTATATTAGCATGATATATATGTATATGTGCATGTGTGTGTATTTTTCAAGTAGGCTCTAGCCCAACCTGGAGCTTGAACTCATGACCCCAAAATCAAGAGTTGCACGTTCTACCGACTAAGTTAGCCAAGCACCCCAGGGTGATATATTTATTACAATTAACTAACCCATACTGACATATTATTATTAACTAAAGTTCGTGGTTTATTCAGATTTCTTTAGTTTTTACTTAATGCCCCTTTTCTTTCTTTCTTTCTTTTTCTTTTTTTTTAAAGATTGTATTTATTTATTGGATAGACAGAGATCACAAGTAGGCAGAGAGAGAGGAGGAAGCAGACTTCCTGCTGAGCAGAGAGCCTGATGCGGGGCTCAATCCCAGGACCCTGAGATCATGACCTAAGCTGAAGGCAGAGGCTTTAACACACTGAGCCACCCAGGCGCCCCTTAATGCCCCTTTTCTCTGTCAGAATCTCACATTACATTTAATTGACATTTCCTTATGTATCTCTTGACTGTGACAGTTTCTCAGATTTTCCTCTCTTTGATAACCTTGACAGTTTTGAGGAGTTTGGTCAAGAATATTGTAGGATGCCCTTTTATTGGAATTTGTCCGATATTTTTCTCAAGATAGACTGGGATTATGGGTACAATGGATTTTCAGTTTAATTTGATGTATGTTTTACAAAAGTGATTTGAAGCCAGCATAAAAGGTGAGTGACAAGGAGTTGGTACACTTTCATTAGCAAGCCTTACAATGGCTACCATCACGATTATATATATTGGCATGTCTTACTCTTAAATATGACTTTTACAGCCTTATGGGATCTGGACCTACCCTGCTTTTCTGACCTCATCTCCTGACACTCTCCTTGCTCTTTATACTTCAGCCCCATTGGCTTCTGTTTCCGTTTCTTGAAGGCACAATATTTGCTACCCTTGGGACATGGGAATGATTTGAATGATTTTTGCTTTATAATCCAGGTAGAAGAATTGTTGGGCGTAAATGGGAGGAGAAAAGGCAGATTGGAAAGCATGTAAATGGTAGAATTAACAGAATCCTACTGATTGGAGTATGAGATAAAGAAATGAGAAGATGTGAGCACAGTTCTGAGATCTATAGTTTGAACAACTTGATCACTGGACTTAACTAATTGCTGAGATGGGGAAAGCAGGAGGTGGGGGGGGGGACATCATGAGATCATGATGACACACCAAGTTTGGTTTGCTTGTGGGACATTGAGATGTTCTTATCCAGCAGGCAGTTGGAAGTCACGAGTTTTAAATTCAGGAGGGAGGTTGGAATAAGAATTACTGCCAAACAAGAGATTGTGGTGGGGGCTATGATTATTAATTCAACTGGGATAAACCCAAGGGACATATTTGCAGTAATTCAAACCCTTGGCAGCAAATAGTTTACTGTGAACATCAGGTCACTAGAGAAATTAACTTTATTTTGGAGACTATCAGGCAAAAGGAGGCCAGGACTTTTGGGAGGATTTTGTGGTCATTCCACTCACCAGGCTTAGGCTAATGATTGCTTCTTTTCTACTGGAATAAAACTTTGGGTTTGAAAAGGCTGCTGTATTAGCTAATTAATATAGCCTAAGGGGAAAAAAAAAACCAGCAGAGAATTTTGGACTTACATGAGTGTAAAAGAGTGTGATGGACTGGCCAGGTTATCAAGAAATTTATCCCAGGTATGATATTTCCTCATAGTCTTTATACTACAATATTTGCATTTAAAAAATAGGGGCACCTGGGTGGCTCAGTGGGTTAAGCCGCTGCCTTCGGCTCAGGTCATGATCTCAGGTTCCTGGGATCGAGTCCCGCATCAGGCTCTCTGCTCAGCAGGGAGCCTGCCTCCCTCTCTCTCTCTCTGCCTGCCTCTCCGTCTACTTGTGATTTCTCTCTGTCAAATAAATAAATAAAATCTTTAAAAAAAAAAATAAAAAAAAATAAAAAATATAAAAGTAGTACATTCATGTTTTGCAGACACTGTAGGTTGGCTCACTTAATAATCATTTTATTTTATTTTTATTTTTTTAAAGATTTTATTTATTTATTTGACACAGAGAGATCACAAGTAGGCAGAGAGGCAGGCAGAGAGAGAGGAGGAAGCAGGCTCCTTGCCAAGCAGAGAGCCCGATGCAGGACTCGATCCCAGGACCCTGAGATCATGACCTGAGCCGAATGCAGTGGCTTAACCCACTGAGCCACCCAGGCGCCCCTTAATAATCATTTTAATCACCTTCTACCTTGTCTTCTACCACAGAGTCTGGAAAGCAATACCCACAAATTCCAAGACCTCATCACAATCTGAGATGACCATGAAATATAGTTTGGGTTAATGAGAAGTCCCTGAGGTAGGCTGTCATTTCTGAATAGAAAGACAAAGATTTGGGGTGCCTTGATGGCTCAGTTGTTAAGCATCTGCCTTGGGCTCAGGTCATGAACTCAGTGTCGTGGGATCGAGTCCCACATCAGACTCCCTGCTCAGCGGGAGGCCTGATTCTCCCTCTCCCACTCCACTTGCTTGTGTTCCCTCTCTCGCTGTGTCTCTCTCTGTCAAATACATAAATAAAATCTTTAAAAAGAAAGAAAGAGAGGAAGAAAGAAAGGCAAATATTTGTGACATGAAGCCTTTTTGCTCTTCTGCCTTCTTCCAGCATGGAACTTAGATCCAATGGCTAGAAGCAACAGCCATCTTATTACCAAGAGAATGAGCAGTAAGCTAAGAAGTTTGGAGTACAGATAGAAGGAACCTGATTCCTTAATGACATCCTTTAGCAACTATACTGGTTCTGGTCTGCCCAAGTCTAGATTTTGTGTTCTGTGGAAGAAAAGCCTTTATTTCTTTAAACCAGTACCCTGGATTTCAAACTCAACTGCCCATTAGAATCACCTGTGGAGGCTTTAAGTTTAAGTTTCCCCATTGTATTTTCAGTCCTTGTTGAAGATTAATTGATCATATAGTTGTGGGTTTATTTCTGGGTTTTAGGTTTTATACCATTGAACTATGTGCGTATTTTATTTTATTTTAATTTAATTTTTTAAAAGATTTTATTTATTTGCTAGGGAGAAAGAAAGAGTGAGTGCACAATCAGGGGGAGTGGCAGGCTGAGAGAGAAGCAACAGGCCCCTGGCTGAGCAAGGAGCCCGATGTGGAACTTGATCCCAGGGACTCCAGGATCATGACCGGAGCCAAAGGCAATTGCTTAACCAACTGAGCCGTGTAGGCTATGTGCCTATTAAAAAAAAAAAAAAAAAAGAAAAGAAAAGATTCCTTTTATGTATTGGAGAGAACGAGAGGGGGGGGTGGGGGGGAGGGATAGAGGGAGAAGGAGACAGGCAGACTTCCTGCTGAGCTAGGAACTTGCCATGGAGCTCAAGCCCCTGAGATCATGATCTGAACCAAAAATCAAGTCAGATGCTTAACCAACTGAGTCACCCAGGTGTCCCTATGTGTCTATTTTTATGCCAACCATACTGCTTTAATTACTACCATTTTGTAATATAACCGGCAGTCTGGAATTGTGATACTTCTAGTTCTTTCTTTTTCAAGATCGCTTGACAATTGAAGGTAGAAACCACTGCTTTTTGTTTTTGTTTTGTTGTTGTTGTTGCTATTTCCAGGTGGACACTATTGTTACAATACATGTGTCCAAACCATATTTAAACAATAGAAGCCTATAAATTCCCCCATCTCCAATCAGCTCCATCTCTACTACTATCCCCAGGAGAATCACAATCCTCAGAGTACTGTGCCTTTCTTTTTTTCTTTTTTTCTTTTTTTTAAAGATTTTATTTATTTATTTGACAGACAGAGATCACAAGTAGGCAGAGAGGCAGGCAGAGAGAGAGGAGGAAGCAGGCTTCCTGCCTGAGCAGAGAGCCCAATGTGGGGCTCAATCCCAGGACCCTGGGATCATGACCTGAGCTGAAGGCAAAGGCTTCAACCCACTGAGCCACCCAGGAGCCCCTGTACTGGGCCTTTTAAGATTTCTTCTCTGCATATGCAAATTTAAATTATTTTTCTATTACAAAAATCCTTCCAGAGCCTGTTCAATGGTTATGAGAAGTGACATCACCATATGGTCTGGAAAAATCAGGACAATGCTGATTGCAATTTTTTTTTTATCTCCATTGGCCTCTAGACTCCCTGGGAAATGTCAATCTTTTAGCACCCAAACTTCCTCTCCCAGTTTGCCTTTTGCATTCTCAAATAGCAGAAAATGATCTTCCATTGATAACAGTCTCATTATCTCCTTCAGATGCTATAAAAGTGGCATACAACTCTTTGTCTATGAGTAATTACTTAACCATGAGATAAAGAAGAGTCGAAAATTATGTTCCTGGGCTTGAAGGTAGGGTAACTCTGCCACGGCCACCCTGTACGGGTGGTTCTGTCTCTGTGTGATTTATTTACCGGAGTGACACAGAGGAGAGTACTCCCTGTACCTCAAATAGGCCAATTGCAATTCCTTTTCTTTTCGAACTCAAGCGGTGTACTGCTTATGTACACACGGGCTGAGACGCAGAGTAAATAGGGTTAGACGGGAAAGAGGGGTGCACACGCATCACTGGTGGGTGGAGCCGTCCGGGATTCTGCTCTGGTCCACTTGCTCCCTGGGGGATGAGCGCCATTTGCTGATTGTGCGCTGTGGCTCACCTGGGCGGGTGCTAGTTCACTTCCGCAGCGCGGTGTCTGAGCGGAAATGTGCAGCACGCGGAGTGTCTCTCTGAAGTCCCTCTTGGTCCCATTTTCATGTCCATTATGAGGCAGGAGGTCAACCCGTACCTGACCCTCCAGGCCTGCATCTGACCTTAGCGGAATCAGGTGGAACACCTGCTGTTTCCAGGGGTTTCCAAGTCCATTGGGGTGTGGCATGGAAAAACTGCTCCTTGACAGCTGATCTTATGACGCAGCTGTTCAAAAAGCCTCCTTTTCTTTTGGCACGGTGACAAAGCTGAGGCGGCTCTAAGCCTAAGTGACTCCATTTTGTGGAGCAGCTATTTTAAGGGGAGTTATGGAAATTAATACAAATTACAACAGGATCGTAACCCTCGATGGATAGTAACCTTCTGTGTAGTAAAATCCTCTTTGAGCTCCTTCCTCAAGTTTCAGGTGTTTGAGGGATGGTTCTTTTGAAGAATCATCATCTTTTTTGGTTCATTTTTGTTTTATTTGAAGTTGCATATTCAGGAGACATTGCAACTTGATAACATTTTTAGCAGCCCTGCTACACTTGATGGCATTTATAAAAAATGTGTATAAAAATATTTCTCTGTTGAAAAGACCTAGTTCCAGAGGGAGGATGCCTGTGCAACAAGTATTAATTTTGTGACTTTACAAAGTATGTAATATATATGCTAATTTGTTTCTGAGAAGCAGCATTGTGTGGCAAATTCTAGAATGAGAAGGCATGGGCTCAAGTGCCAACTCTGCAGATAAGAAATAGCAAGTGATGGTGAGGATGAGGAAAGAAGGGAACTCTTGTGTACTGTTGGTGGGAATGTAAGTTGGTGCAGCCACTATGAAAAGCACTATGGAGGTTCCTCAAAAAATTAAAAAATAGAAATATCAGATGATCCAGCAATTCCATTTCGGGGTATTTATCCCAAAGGAATGAAACTCTAACTCTAAAAACTGCATGTATTCGCTGGTTTATTGAAACATTATTTACCATAGCCCAGATATGAAAGCAACCTAAGGGGCCACTGTTGGATGAATAGATAAAGAAAATGTGGTATATATATACAATGGAGTATTATTCAGCCATAAAAAAGAATGAAATCTTGCCATTTGCAACAACACAGATGGACTTTGAGGGCATCATCATCATGTTAAGTGAAATAATTCAGAGAAAGACAAATTGAGTATGCTCTCACTTATATGTGGAATGATAATAGTAATAATAGTAATAAAGAATAAAAAAGAACTCATAGATACAGAGAACAGATTGGTGGTTGCCAGAGGCAGAAGTACGGTTGGTGGGGTGGGCAAAATGGGTGAAGAGGGTTAAAAAGTATAGACTTCCAGCTATAAAATAAATGAGTCATGGGTATGTAATGTACAAAATGGTGGCTATAGTTACTAATACTATTATTGTATACATTGAAAGTTGCTAAGAGAGTAGATCTTAAAAGTTCTCATCACAAGAAAAAGATTTTCATAATTATGGTGATGCATATTTTTTTTTTAAAGATTTTATTTATTTGACAGACAGAGATCACAAGTAGGCAGAGAGGCAGGCAGGGAGAGAGGATGAAGCAGGCTCCCCGCTGAGCAGAGAGCCCGATGCGGGGCTCGATCCCAGGACCCTGGGACCATGACCTGAGCCGAAGGCAGAGGCTTCAACCCACTGAGCCACCCAGGCGCCCCTATGGTGCTGCATATTAACTAGATTTTTGTGGAAATCGTTTTGTAATATATACAAACATCAAATCATTATGCTGTATACCTGAAACTAATGTAATGTTATATACCATTATATTTCAATAATAAAAAAAGGGGGTGGGGTATGGGTGGCTCATTTGGTTGAGCATCTGCCTTTGGCTCAGGTCATGATCCCAGTATCCCGGGATTGAGCCCAACATTGGGCTCCATGCTCAGTGGGGAGTCTGCATCTCCCTTTCCCTCTGCCCTTCCTCTTGCTCCTGCTCTCTCTCTCTCAAATAAATAAATAAAATCTTTAAAAAATTTTGAAAATTCTTGTGCCCCTATGTAACTTGGGGTGTTTGACTAAATCTCTGTGCTTCACTTTCCTCATCCATAAAGTAAGGCTATTATTGTGATGATTATAGGGAATGATACATGTAAATATTTAGAAATGTGCCTAGTATATATTAAATGTCCAACAAATGTTAACCATTATGATTAGTTGTATTACCTTGAAAACTTAATCCTGAATACTTATGCTCAAAAGTGAATCCTTTTTGTGAGATTTTTTTTTCTCCTAGACCTTCAGCGAACATGGATTTCTCTTCCCCACCATCCCCTCAATTTCTATTGAATTCCTTTTCGGGATTTGACATTAATATCCTGTTTTCCTCCTCTCGCTCTGCACATTTTTCCCGAACTCTAGTTATCACTATATACTGCATGGCTCCCACATCTGAAGCTCAGTTTAAATTTTTATCATATATATTCCAGGTTCCTGTGGCCTTTCACATCTCTCAGACAGCCTGTCATTTGTGTCTCTGGATTATCCACTTCTCTCACCCCCTTTGTCACAACTCCAGTTGGAGCCATTGTCTTCCCTCTCAACTACAGTAGTAGCTTCCCACTCCAGCCTTCACTCTAATATCTCTAAACTGCAATATCTCTAAATTGTAAAATTGTTATGCTGTCCCCTGCTTGAATTTCTTCAATGACTCTCTATTGTCTTCAGCGTAAACCACAAACTCCTTAACGAAGTTTGTAAGTTTATTGATGATCTGGCCCATGCTTAGCCTCCCGGCCTCATCTCTTGTCCTTCCCTTCTTCACCCTCCGAGGTCCAGACTTACTGAATGGATCCACTGTGCTGTCTGCCACCTCAGAGCTTTGGCACTGCTGTTCTCTGAACTAGTTTCTCTACTCCTTGCCACCCCCCGCCCCCCGAATATCTTTGTCCTGCTCCACTTTGTCTGCCTAACTCCTACCGACTCTTCACATCTCAGTTCAAGTATCACTTCCTCTGAGAAAAATTTCCTTGACTCCCACGCTTGGGTTAAGATACCTATTTGCCCTTATAAGACCCATTCTCATCATTGCACTTATTCACACTGTGTTGTAATTACCTGTTTATTTATCTGTATCACCTACTACAGGAGAAACAGATAAAACTTGATAGAGACAAAGTCTGTATAATCAGTATCTATCAAGTACTTCCTCTGTATCTTCTGGGAACAGCATACCTTTTCTGATAACTCATTCTCTTGTAGTTTCTGGAGGGTTTGGTAGGTTTTTACATGACTTAGATGAAAGGTCCAGATGAGAATAATCATGGTATAAAGGCTCTGGTAGGATAATGGTAAAGCATAATGAATGCTGGATTCAAATTCAGACTTTTCCTTTTAATAGTGTGTGAACATTTTTGTGGTTTGCCTTCTCTTTTCTTTCTTTTTAAAAATATGTTATTTATTTATTTGACAGAGAGAGAGAGAGAGAGAGCACAAGCATGGGGAGAAGCCCATGTATTCAGTCCCTGGTATTCCCTGATACCAGGGAGCCTGATGCAGGGTTCCATCTCAGGACTCTGGCATAATGACCTGAGGCAAAGGCAGACCTTTAACCAAGTGAGCCACCCAGGCATCCCTGTGGTTTGCCTTTTCATCTGTAAAATATGTAAAATAATGCCTACCTTCTTGCAGATTCATCTTGAAGCATTGACATGAATTATTGTAAATCTAATCAGGTGGTGGTCACAGATGTAGTTTTATCAGTATCAGCACCTGGCATGCAGCTGTTGATCTGAATGCTTTTCCCCACTGCATTTGTTAGTAAAGATTGTCAGGAGCTGATTGCTTTTAGTTGGTAGCGCCAGCAATATACCTTCACTATCCTACTTGAGGGGTATATCAGCTCTTCAACCCTATGTCATAATCTTGTTCCAAGAGACCTTAATTGCCCTTCCATTCTGAATCACACTGGTTTATTAGGTTGATGATATCATGCTGATGCTATCACGCTTCCTGGTAAGCAGGCAGGAAGCCGCAGCTATGCTAGATATATTAGAAAGATAGATACATGTAGAGGATGGGAAATAGATTCCACAAAAATTCAGGGGCATGTCATCTTGGTAAAATTTCTAGAGGCCCAGTGATCTGGAGCATGGTGAAATATCTCTTCCAAAGTGAAGAAAAAGTTGTTGCATCTGGCCCTCCCACCACTAAAAAAGAGATACAATTACTGATTGGGCTTCTTTAGGTTTTCGAGGCACCGTAAAACTCATCTGGGCATGCAATGCTCATTTACTAAGAACGCTGAGAAGTTGCCAGTTTTGAGTGAGACCCCCAACAAGAGGAGGCTCTGTGTCAGGTCCAGGATGCCATACAGACTGCTCTACCACTCGGTCTATATAATACACAATGATACTTGGAGCGCCTGTGGCAGATAGGAACACTGGGCCAACTTCAGCAGGCTCCTATAGGTGGCTTCACAGGCCAGACACTGAGGATTCGAGGGCAAAGATTTACTATGCTTTGAAGATACATATTCTTTGAAGAAACAGTTTCTAGGTTGTAACTGGGCCTATTTAGAGACTGAAAGACTGACCATGAGTCACCAAGTTACTGTGTAATATAAGTTTTCCATCATGAACTAGATGTTGTCTAATCTTCCAAGCCATAAAATCGGGCCTTCACAGCAACATTCAATCATTAGACGGAAGTGGTATGTATGAGATCAGACTCAAGTAAATGCTGAAGGCACAAATAAGTTGTAGAAGTAAATGGAATGTGTTCCTACAGTCCATGCTCCTACCACATTGCCTCTTTCCTCTCAGCTGGAATCTGTGGCCTCTTGGGAAGTTCCCCATGACAAGTTGGCTAAGAAGGAAAAATTCCAGGCCTGGATTGTATAATAGGCTGGTGCTACCCCAAAGTGGATGGTTGTAGTATTGCAGGCCTGCCAATAGGGATGGCTTTGAAGGGTGAGAGGGAAGGAAAATCCTCCCAGTCAGCAGAAGTGTGGGTCTATATTGACACGTGAGTAGTGGCTAATAGTTTTGTTAGGTAGTCCAGACTTTGAAGGATCATGACTGAAAAATTGGTGATAAGTGTGTGTAGAAATCTCTGAATATGATCAGAGTGTTAAGATATTGTGTCCCATGTGAAAATCAACCAAACAGACATCTCATCAGAAGAGGATATTAGGCAGAAGAATGACCTGTTTATGGTATCTGTTAATCTCTTTTTCAGCCAGTCCTTAGGCCAATGAAAACCAAATGAAATTGCCCATGGGAGTTATTTATTAATGGGCTCAGCAACATGGACTTCCAATTATCACTGCTGAGGGTCCAGCCTGCCAACAGCAGAGACCAACAGTGGTTGGCCCCATTCTCTGGGGGAACACCAGAAAGCCACCTTGTAGAAGGTTGATTATAAAAGATCATCTCAGTCATGGAAGGGATAGAACTTTGTTCTCAATGAAACAGGCATACTCTGAATACAAATTTACCTTTCGTATTTGACTTCTACTAAAACCACCATCCTAGGATTTACAGGATGTCTTATTCACATGGTAGTTCATAGAACATTCTGATCAGAGAATTCACTGAAAATGAAGTGTGGTAATGACTCATGTTCATGGAATTCACTGATCTTGTAATGTTTCCCATTACCTTAAAGCAACTGCCTGATAAAGCCATGGTATGACCTTTTAGTAATAGTAACAACCTTTTCAACTTTGTTATGTTACTAGTTGGATGGAAACATTTAGCGGAGGTAGGGCAAATTCTTCCGGGATTTAATATGTGCTTTAAATCAGCGACCAACTCCTATTTTGCTAATAGCCATTTTTTAATGGGTCCAGGAACCAAGGAGTGGAAATGGGAATGGTTCCTCTTACTTCCTGTTGTCCACTAGCAAAAATTTCACTTCCTATCTACACTATTTTAGGCTCTGCTAATCTAGAAGTCTTAATCCACAAGGGAGGAGGATTTCGACTAGGGAACACCTCAATGGTACTATTAAACGCTAAGTAAAGACTATAGGTTGGCCACTTTGAGCTCTTCATGCCAATAAATCAACAGGAAAAGAAGGGGTTATTAACCTGATTGGGTATACTTAATCATGACTATTAAGGGAAAATTGGATTTTTCCTCAGAGAGGGGCCCTTTAGAGGACTTTGTGCTCTAAGTATCAAGGCCGGGTCTGCTGAATTGGACCTGTATTTAGTTAGGATTCTTCCTAATTGCAAAGAATAGAATCCCAAATCAAAGCAGCTTGGGAGAAACAAGGAATTTGCTCATAGAATTGTGTTCTGGAACTCAAGGACAAGACTGCAGTTGGCATTGAGGAATGAAGTAGAACCAGGCTCTCAAATGGTGGCAAGAGCTTTCCATATCCCATTTCTGTTTCTCTCTGCACATCAGTTTCATTCTTTGATTTTTTTTTAAATAATTTATTTATTCATTTCAGAGAAAGAGAGAGACACAGAGAGAGCAAGTGTGAGGAGCAGGGTCCCTGCTGGGCAGAGAGCCTGATGTGGGGCTCTATCCCAGGACCCTGAGATCATGACTTGAGCTGAAGGCAGAGGCTTGACCCACTGAGCCACCCAGGCACCCTGAATGTCTGCTTCAAAGCAGTCCAGTTTTTCTGCCAACTAATAATAACAAAAGTAAATGAAGAAATAAATAATAATTGATATTCACTGAGCTTACTATGTGCTAGACACCAAATACATATATGGTATCTAGCACAACATAGGGTTGTTGTGAGGATTTCATGAGTGTGTATATCTGTGTTTACACACCTATATATCTATATCTATAGATCATAATCTATAAGGTAAGTTTAATTTTTATCTCCTTTTTTACATATGAGAAAAAGGAGACTTACAGGGTAAAGTACCTAGTTCACGTAAATAGCTGAGCTGGTATTTGAACCCAGACTTAATTGTTTCCAAGGGCCGTTCTTGTGGCATGACACCCACACCTCATTCTCCAGAGATGCTGGCTGGGCCTTTGAAACCCTGTGTAGGTCTTGCTAGTTACTTTTTCTGGCCTGGATTTTGTCTCTGGACTCCATGTGTCTGATTCTGTGGAATCAATTGACCCTGAACTTTGGTTTTCTTATGCATAAAAATGGGTCATGATAGGATCACAGAAGCTACACGAAGGCAAATTTTTCTTTTTTAAGAAATTTTATTTATTTGACAGAGAAAGACACAAGCAGTGAGAGAGGGAAAGGGATAATCAGGGAGCCTGATGTAGGGCTCCATCCCAGGCCCCTGGGATCATGACCTGAGCCGAAGGCAGACGCTCAACAACCCAGGGGCCCCAAAGGCAAATATTTTTTCTTTTACATTCACCGCTCACACCTTGCACCCAAAATAGTGTCTCACACTTGATAACTATTTGTTAAATGAATGAATGAGACAAAATGAGACCCACAAGGGTCCTGTTTGAGGAATATTAGGACATTTCTTGTCTTTTGGCTATTAGACTTTCGTGTATGGGTTTAGGCAAGTGACAGGGAGAGATGTGGAAGGGATTTAAAAAAAGCAGTTTCTATCTGGAGGGAGAGGGAGAGAGAGAGGGAGAGAGAAATGAGAGGAACTCTGCCTTCAGGGAGTCAGAGAGGCAAGGGTTGTGGAGTAGAGGAGAGAGAAGACAACAAAGTGTTGGACTCAGATTAATTTAATTTCATTTGATTTTTTAAAGATTTTATTTGTTTATTTGAGAGAGAGAGAGCACAAGCAGTGGGGGCAGCAGAGGGAGAGGGAGAAGCAGGCTCTCCACTGAGCAGGAAGCCTGATGTGGGGCTTGATCCCAGGACCCTGAGAGCATGACCAGAGCCAAAGGCAGATGCTTAACCCACTGAGCCACCCAGGTGCCCCTTGGACTCAGATTTATTAGTGGTCTGCAATTTAAATGTCTCCTCTCTGTCCCCATGGGATCTGGGGTAACATCTATATTACTCACTGTTGCTGTAGTGGTGGCTTTGTCAAGTGATGGCCTCGAGGTGGGGTACAGACACGGGGCTGAGCACACACTGGTTACTCTTCAGTGAGATAAGGTAAGGGAAATCTCTGGCCCAGCACCTGGCTCGTGGAAGCCACCAAGTGGTCGTTTCCTGGGAGCCCATGACCTTGGCTGACCTCCTGCATCTACCCGAACACCCAGTGCAGGGCTTGGCATGCAGAGACTTCTCAGAATGTCAGCCTCCCTGCCAAGCAGGTTTCCTGAGGGCTCTGCTGGACAACGTGACAACGCACTGAACTACGGAGACTTTTGTGCCAGTTCCCTCTGTGCGGAGTTCCTGCATGCCCACAAGGCAAGAGCACAGCTGACACACGCACACTCACAAAGGAAAACACTCCTTAGCCCGGTTGGGAGACTCCTGGGTAAGCACTGATGTCATTTGTTTTCACAAAAGCTCTAACCGGCTTCTGAGTTAAGCATTTGCTCAGCTGGCCTTTGCCAAAAACGACAGTTGCTTTGTGTCATTGCCTGTTGACAATGGTCGTAGTCACACATTGTACCTCAAAGGCCAAAACATTCCAGGGTAACGTGATTATGAGGGAGGTGAGCCACTCCAGGGGTCTGGAAGGATCCCGTTCGGGCCCCCCATCCCCCACCCCCCGTTGGGGATTCTACTCCAGCTGGAGAAAGGAAATGACAAGTTCGGGCTCCTGCCGTCCTGGGGCACAAATGCTCCGCAGGGTGGCCATAGATATTTTAATCAGGATGAAGCTTTCATTTGAATCAGAGGAATGAGAGCTCATTCCTTGTTGGCCTCTTCTGCCAGACTTGATGGCTGAGAGGGCAAGAACTCGACTTGTTCCTCAGTCGTGCCTGTTGCTTAGCGTCAAGCTGGGCACAAAGGACACATCTGATGAAACATGGATGCAGTGCCCTCCTTTGAGTCCTCTATTTTCAGGCTCTTCTTTATGTCCTTTCTTTGGCATGAGTCCCCGCTTACTGCAGGTGTCTCCTAAGAGCTTGTGTCCCTACGTTTCCTTTTCATCCTGGAAACGGAAGTTGATTTTGAAGGTTGCGCTATTGTTTGTACCTCTTGTAATCCCAAGCTGAGTGGGACCAATTTGTTGCACGCTTGGCTGGTCTTCACACAGCATGTTTTTGTGATACGTAACATTTCCTTTGGGACTTACTGTGGCCTGGTATCGCGGCAAGAACCAGACCGCTCAGGGTTGTTAGTGTTCTCAATTTCAGCTTTCCCACTTTGTAATTGTGTAATTCTGGCAAATTAGTGGATTTCATGGAACCTCAGTTTCCTCTGTCCATAAAGTGGTTATAAGAAGGTGAGCTTAAAAAAAAAAAAGGTAAACTTGGCTGAGATTGAACCCAAAGATTTTTTGATTTCTTGATGAGTAAAGAGTGCAAAAGGACTGTCATTTAAAAGTCACAAGAAGGGTCGTGCCTCCTAAAGAAGAAATATCTAGGAGAATGCTTCTTATGGGTCTCACGCAAATGTGCGTCAATGAAATGGGGTGGGTTTGACACTGTGTGGCTCCAAGAAAGGAAAATGGTTGGCAAAACTGTGTAAAATGTTGTCCTTATATTAGGAGGATTTATTCTCTTGGACTGGTTTCTTTTAGAGCAGTGTTTATTTCCTAAGTATGCATTAGGACTGCCATCTGTCTCTTTATTATTGTTTTTAGAAAATGGATGAGTCATTTTTCTTTTCTTTTTCTTTTTTTTAAAAGCTTTTATTTGTTTATTTGACAGAGAGAGAGAGAGAGAGATCACAAGTAGGCAGAGAGAGAGAGAGAAGGAAGCAGGCTCCCCCTGAGCAGAGAACCCAATGTGAGGCTTGATCCCAGGACCCTGAGATCATGACCTGAGCTGAAGTCAGAGGCTTAACCCACTGAGCCAGCCACCCAGGCACCCAAAGATGAGCCATTTTTTCAACTAGTCAATCACAGAGGTGAGACATTGAGGATGCCTGGAAGACTGTACCAGCTGGTCATAAACTCATGTCAGAAGGAAAACAACATGACCCGGCTTGACAGGGTTCAGTATGGGCTAGGCTGCAGTCTCACTCACATGCTATCCTATGGTCAGAATGCCTGTTCTGACAGCATTGCAAAGGTGGAGTCTTCCCCCGAATGGACACTTCGATTGTCTAGTCTTTTGGAACGAGATCAATCTGAAAGCAGGAAATAAGGACAAAGGAGATGGGCCTTAGATTGAAGTGTGGGGGAAATAACAACCTCCTTTATCTGGACCTACTTGGGGAATCCAGACTATTCCCACTGTGGGAGGCAGTCTGGCCCTTGCCCCACGGCAGCAATAGAGAGGAGTATCAATGTCAAACCCAGGGTCTGGGAAATTGGAGCAATCATACTGGGTTTTAAGTTTCCCTGTGTCGTAATTCTTTTCTCTTCTCTCCAAGTCTGGGTTATCACAATGGGAAATGGGGAAAGGGTCTGTACTGTTCCTGCTGGGGCCGAGCCGTGGGCTTAGGAAAGTAGTACCCGATGGGAAGCAGATGTTCAGACCTGGGAGTCCTGCCTGGGGAGCCAGGCGGCCTGCTGTAGTGGAAAGCACAGGAGAAGTGGTTGGCATACAGACATGCCCGGGGGAGCTTGGGAAAAAGCCTGGATTTTGGGAGATCTCAAGCTCTAATGATTGGGGCATCAAGTAGAAACCTGCGTTCACAACCTGGTGGTGGGATGTGATGCCATCTTCATTCAGCTGTAAGGGACTTGCGGTCGTAGCCAGGTTTTACTTAATGTAGCCTCTGTCATTACTAGTACAAGTGGGATTTGTTGATCTCTGAGATGTCTTCTTGTTCAGAAATTCTGCAAGTCTCACGCATGCCAGTGCTCACTTTGGCAGCACATATACTGAAATTGGAAAGTCTCAGGCATGCCAGAAGCCCCTGTGGAGTCCAGCCTGGCTTGACGGTCCACTGGTTCTCCCCACCACATCCTCTTCTACTTACTGTCCTGTTTCTGTTCAACCTGCACAGAGTGTGGGGCAATGCTGGACTGTTCCAGAACATGCAGCCAGGGCAATGTTGTAATTCACGAGGAGTCATTCTTAAGTGGAGAGAATCTTGTGTTTCAGATTGTCAGTCACATTCTTGGAAATGATGGTTCTGAAGTCTCTCTGGTTGCCGGAGGGCCAATTCCCATTTATCTTGTGACATGTGAGATATGGTTTCAGCATTTCTTAAAAGCAGAAGAGACATCTCAGGAGGAGCATAAATAAAATCTCAGTCTCAAAATAGCAAAACAATAGAAATCTTCCTTAAAATTTACACACGAGCAGATCAAGCCAGGCTGCGGGACGAGGCCAAAGGGCCATGTGGCAGGATATATTTTCCAAAGAGGGCCACACCGGCCTCTCTCCTCCCATGCTGTTCCTATAATGATACCTGGACATTCCTCCTTTGAGAGATGGGATCTATATTCCATCTTCTTGAATATGGGCAGGATTGCGACTTTGGGGGAAGTAATGCTTTGTGATTGAGCCTGGGTCATAAAAAAAGGATCCAGTTTCTGCCTGGTTCTTGTGGAATGCACACTCTCAGAAGCTATGTTAGATACCTATTGCCGCGTAACAGACCACCGCAAAGCATAGCAATACACAACAACACACTCATGCTATTGCAGTTTCTCTGAGTTAGGAATATAACCTTTTAAAAAGGATTTTATTATTTATTTATTTATTTATTTGCCAGAGCAAGATTGAGAGAGCCCAAGCAGGGGGAGCAGCCGAGGGAGAGGGAGAAGCAGGCTTCCTCCTGCTGAGCAGGGAGCCCAGCTTGGGGCTTGATCCCAGGACCCTGGGAACATGACCGGAGCCAAAGGCAGACACTTATCTGACCGAGACACCCAGGCACCCCTACAGTCAAGGTTTTGACCAGAACTGGGGAGCTCTTCCTCCCTGGCTTTTGACCAAGTTAACCCTCAATTCCTTGTCATGTCTTCAACATGGAAGCTTACTTCATCAAGTAAACAAAAGAGTGGGTCTGATCTAAGGCAGAAGTCACCAATTTCATAACCTAATCATGGAAGAAATAACTGCTCAATGTCACCATATTTTATTGGTTAGAAGAAAGTTATTCAAGGGGATGGGATCCAACAGGTAGGGAGCACTGGGGGACATCCCAGAGGCCTCTTACCAAAGAACCTAACCACCATACTATGAGAAAGCCCAGGTCGGGAAACAACCTGTAGATGTTCCAGCATTAAATACATGAGTGAAAGAGCCTCCAGATAATTCCAACACTCAGTATTGAGTAAACTCCAGCCCTCCAGCCTTCTCAGCTGAGACTCCAGATGTGTGGAACAGGTATACTGTCCTTGCTCTTCTGTTTTTGAATTCCTGACCCATATCATCCTTGAGAATAATTAAGTAGTTGTTGTCTTATACCACCAAGTAATGACTAGAACAAGTTACATATCTTAAAGCTTCGTTGATCACATGGTCACCTGGTTTGACCACATGAAACACCCATTGCACAATTTTTGCACCTAAATTGGTATCACATTTCTGCCCAAAGTCTGTAACCTGAACACACTCTGAGAGTCCACACAGGTTTGCAAAACCTTGAAACTTTCTGGCTGCCCTGGGCACCACTTACTTTCTGGCTCATCTTAAAAAAGGTGGCACCCGATTTGGGTGTCTTTCCTAGACCAGACCGTTTGTAAAATACCTTTACAAACCAGACCATTTGTAAAATACCTTCAAGGGGTATAAGACAAACCAAATTTTTCCAGGCTTTCTGGGATTCAGCTGAGCTTTCATGGCCAAGGGCACACTTCTGAATCAGATAGGATGTTCTAAAGTTTCTTTTCAGTCAATTTTGAATAGGACAATGATAGTGTTTAGTCTGGGATGAACTATGCATCAGAATAATTCTGCGTGCTTTTGCTTACACATGTGTATTCAGGTGGAAACAAATTTGAATTACTTTACTATCCGGCACTAGAATTTCTCTATGGGGGGAAGTAACTTGTTTGAAAAAGGAGTTGGTAAAGAAGCATAAGGGTGTAAGAATGTGCTCTAACCTCACTTCCTACCCCAGCCTCTCTGCATTGAGATACGGAGAGGAATTTGTTACTGATTTTAGAGAAATGGTAGGGGAGAGGAAAGAACAGAAGATAGAGAAGGGAGAAGGAAAAGAGAGGAACCAGAAGATTGTGTGAGGGTGGGTACAGTGAGATGTGACTTGGGGGCCAGTATAGGAAACGATCATAATCGGATGGCTAACAAGGACAGAGGATAGTAGGGATGTACAATGAGGGTTGCTAGGTTGTCTGATGTATAGTGAATGATGGGACTCCCACCCTGTGACACCCCCAACATTTTGGCTCAACCTGGTTTCTGGCTCCTATGTCTTTCTGCAGTTTTCCACCATTTGTTTTCCCTTGGCTCCTTGACCTGCATGTATAGCCTCAGACCTGTTCCAGGTCTCTGGGACATTCTGGAGATGCAAGATACGTTTAGTAGACCAAACTGGATGGTCTAGGTCTCCACATGAAGTCAACTTTGCTGCTGCTCATACTTCCTGACTTGATGCTCCTGTTCTGAAAACTAGAACCTATTTTATTCTCAAATCAAATTCTTCTTCCTCACCCCAGGGTCCTCAGGACTTTGGAATTTCTTCTCTGGTATTCTACCAACTCATTTCCTCTTAGGAATGAGAAACCTGGAGCTCTAGGCCTAGCCCTGACACAAACTGACCATTTCACTTTTGCAAAGTCACTTTTACTCTCTGGCACTTGATTCCTCACCTGTAAAACATTGTGGTTGGGAGGATGATTATTAACTTGGCAGGCTTGAACACGAGTTATGCAGGCTCCTAAGCAACATGGGCCAGATGGGATAGGCCCCAGGGGTTAACCAGACTTGGCAGGGGCTCTAAAGCTGTGGTGAGTTGTAGCCAGGTTGGGGCAAAGAATTGTGACTGCAGGGCTCCCTCCAGGGTGAGGGTACAGCTGTGGGGCATGAAGTAGAGACAGGCACAGAAGGCTGGTCTTCAATACTCAGACCGTGGAATATACAAACTCAGCCAGGGGCTGGGGATCATAGGGCAGGGTTTGGCCCCACTGTGGTAGGGTGCTGGTCAGGGCAGATGAGAGCAGAGCCTGAGCTGAGAGGACTTGGGGTCAGGGCAACACTGAGTTTGCAGGGGGCAGTGGAAAGACAGTCAAGGGGACTAAGGTTGAAAGGCAGGTGTATGGACTAAATCAACATAATTGGCAGGTTGAGACTAGGAGATCATGGGGGTTATTTCTAGCTTCCCAGTTTTTGTTTGTTTGTTTTTGGTTTTGATAAAAATAAGGAGATTCTTTCTGGGCAACTATATCAGCTAACATATTGCAATTGCTTAGGATCTTCCTTTTCTGGTCAAATCTGTCCTAGAATAGGGCTAATCCTACCTAGGAGGAAGATGGATTGCTGATACCAGATCTCTCCAGGCCAGATATTCCAGGGTTCTTTTTTTTTTTTTTTTTTTTTTTTTTTTTTTTTTTTTTTTTTAAGATTTTATTTATTTATTTGACAGAGAGAGATCACAAGTAGGCAGAGAGACAAGTAGGCAGAGGGGGAAGCAGGCTCCCCGCTGAGCAGAGAGCCCGATGTGGGACTCGATCCCAGGACCCTGAGATCATGACCTGAGCCGAAGGCAGCGGCTTAACCCACTGAGCCACCCAGGCGCCCTATTCCAGGGTTCTTTGAAGAGTCTCAGGAGGGGTCAAATGAGGACAGCCCTTAGCTCCCTTCACGTTCACAGTGAATCTAGCCAGTGCATACCTGGATCGGGGCCCTTTGTTTCATGTGTGTTGCATCAGCCCATGAGCAGAACACTACACATCCTTGTGGGGTTCACACTAGTGTGGGGGAGAGAAGTCACAGTGTCTGATGCATGGTAGGCCATCAACATATGTTGGTTAAATGAATGAAAAATGTGAGGAAAGTTGAGTAAAATGAACAGAAAGACTGATGGTTGGGAGAAAGGACAGAATAACAATGATCCTAGGAAATAGTTCTCTTGCCCTCATGTGATCCTTTCAACAACCGAGTCTTAACCTTTCCCCTGTAACAAGAAAAATAATTCTCAAAACACATTTTCAGATTATAGATTGCCAGACCCAGGGAGATGTTCCTACTCTTGACCCAGTAATCCTACTCTTGGGATTCCATCATAAGGAAATAATTCAACAAAAACAAAAATCTAAGTGCACAAAGGTATTTATGACAACATTATCTGAGATAGCAGAAAAATGGAAATAGCCCACATGGCCAACAACAAGGGACAGGCTGAGTAAATTTTGATACTGCTACCCAATGGAATATTCTGAAACCATTAAAAAGATCACTGTGAAGATTATGTACCAAACACACAATAAATAACTTTATAAAAAAGAAGCATGCAAAATGCTTCTTACATTATTAGTTCAAAAGTGTTGGGTACTGTTCCTCATGTAGACCAGTTAATTTTGTCCCATTTCCTGTTGCTACGGTTAGATTCCAAAAGGAACGTAAAAGGTACTTCAGAATATCTAATGCTCCCCACCTTTCCTCTGATTTAAAAAATGATACATGTTAGAATCCTGGGAATATGGCACAAGTGAGGCAGCGCAGATTTGAACCTTCTTGAATCATCATATAAAACAGAGCAACTGGGTAACCAAAGTAAAAACCTAGTGACAACATTTACAACAAAACTAAGTGGCAAAATACAAACACTGACAACCATGATGTGTTAGGCGTGTCTGAGCAAGAGAGAGCAGAGGGAAGCCACAGCGCATCTGGTGGACCGGAACGGTAATGAGAGAGTATCAGATGTGATGTGAGGTACATAAGGTCAATTTGAGAGTAGCTGCTAAAACTGGAAGGACTTAGCCCATTCCAATCGAGGATGAGAACAAAGGGCTTTAGGGAAAGGCCTAAAGTTACAGGGCACTCTAGCCTTTTTGAATGTGAACTCTTGGAACTGGGTACCCTGTGTGCCACTTAAAGACAAGACCCCACACTTTGGAAAATTTCTATCAGAGGAATAAAAATTGGTAAGATAGGGTAAAAAAACAACAACACCAAAAACCTAAAAAAAGAACATTCAGCTAAAGTGGGAAGGGTGGAAAAGAATCAGGAACTCTAAGAAAGAAAGTTATTTTTTAAATCATACATTATTTTATTTATTTATATCTATCTATCTATCTATTTTTTAATTTTTAATTAATTTATTTGACAGAGAGAGACACAGTGAGAGAGGGAATACAAGTGGAAATGAGGGAGAAGCAGGCTTCCCACCAAGCAGGGAACAGGACTGGAGGCTCCCTCCCAGGACACTGGGATCATGACCTGAGCCGAAGGTAGACACTTAACAACTAAGCCACCTGGGCACCCCTATTTATTTATTTTTTGAGGATTTTATTTATTTATTTGAGAGACAGATTGAGAGAATGAGTGGGAGGAGGGACAGAGGGATAAGCAGACTCCCCACCGAGCAGGGAGCCCGATGTGGGGCTCTATCCTGCGACTCCAAGTTCATGACGTGAGCCGAAGGAAGAGGCTTAACCAACTGAGCCACCCAGGTACCCCAAGCCGTTGTTTTTAACAACATCTTTAAAGTACTAAAAGGAACATCTGCCAATCTAAAATTCTCTATCCATGAGCAATGTCCTTTAAAAATGAAGGTAAAGTATTTTTAGACAAATAAGAGCTGAGAGCATCTGTGGCTATTACCTTTACTACAAAAATGTTAAATGAATGTTTTAAAGTATATTATATTATAATTATATGTTAAGGTATACATACTATAATTATATATTAAAGACATATACCATATGGAAATTTGGAGCTACATAAAAGAAAGCAGAATAGAAACAATGATAAATATGTCAATATTTAGAAAATAATTTTTCCTCATTTCAACAATTTATTAAAAGATAATTCACTGTTTAAAAATAATAACACTATATCATGGTGCTTATAACATATGTATGGATAAAATGTCTGACCACAGTAACACAAGGGATGGGATGGGGAAATAAAAGCACACCATTGTAAGATCAGTGCTATCCATAAAATGGTATATTATTTGAAGGTAGACTGTGGTAGACTGTGATATTTTATATATAAAATGTTAAGCAAACACTTAAAAGCAGAAAAATCAAAAAGCAAAGAACAAAGCAAAAATAAAACAAAAACAAAAGGCAAAAACCAAGCAAATCTCTAAATAAGTGTAGCTTAAAAACTCCAAAGAAGTGGAGATAAAGTGGAATACTGAAAAAGCTATTAAGTGTTCAAAAAGATGTGAGGAAAATTTAAAAAGGGACAACAAAGAACAAATGGACAAGTAGAAAACAAGACGATAAACGTACGCCCATGAATTTATTTATTTATTTTTTTAAAGATTGTACTTATTTATTTGAGAGAGAGCATGTGAGAAAGAGAATGAGAGGGGAGAAGGTCAGAGGGAGAAGCAGACTCCCCATGGAACTGGGAGCCCCATGTGGGACTCCATCCCGGGACTCCGGGATCATGACTTGAGCCGAAGGCAGTTGCTTAACCAACTGAGCCACTCAGGCGGCCCCAAGCCCATGCATTTAGAAGTACTCATAAATTATTTAGACATTCGAGTAAGAAATGGAAAAAGATATACCTTGCAAACTCTTATAAGAAAACTGGAGTAGCTATATTAATATCAAAGAAGGTAGACTTCCCACAAAGAACTATTACATTTCCTAATGATGAAATGGTCAGTTCAACATGAAGACATAATTCTAAGTATATATATATATATATATATATATATATATATATATAGAATAAGAGAGCTTCAAAATATATGAAGTAGAAACTGACATAAATGAAAGGAGAAATGCCATTCTCAGTTTTTCATGTGACAGGTCAGTAAGAATAAAGAAAAATTTGTGTACCATCCATCTATTGGACTTATCTGAAATTTATAAAACATTAACACCCCACAGCAACAGACACATATTCTTTGCAAGTGCAGGTAGAACATTAACCAAGATAGAACACATTCTGGGTCATAAAATAAGTCTCAATAAATTTAGAAGAACAGAAATCACAGATAATACATCCTCTAAAAATGAATTGAGTTAGAAGTCCAACCAACTGAGCCACCCAGGTGTCCCTAAAGTAGTGCTTTTAAATACATTTTAGCTTTAAACGTTGATATTAGAGAATAATGGTCCAAAAATCAATGATCTAAGCTTCCATAATAAAAAAAAAAAACCCTAGAAAATGAAAAGCAAATTGATCACAAAATAAATAGAAGGAAATAATTTAGATAATTGGTGGAAGCCCATGAAATAGAACACAGAAAAATAATAATAAAGAAAATTAAAAGGTTGTTTTTTAAAAGATCAGTAAAATTGATAAACCTCTAACAAGACTAATGAGAGAGATACAAATTACCAGCATTAGGAATGAAAGAGGAGATATTATTATGGACCCTACAGATTTATTGGTTGATCTTAAAATTTTATTTATTTATTTTTTAATAAGTGAAAACAGGCCTTTTATTTTATTTTATTTTTGCTCAACGGGGATTTAAACTCATAGCCCCAAGATCAAGACCTAAACTAAGATCAAGTGTCAGACACTTTTTTTTTTTAGCCACCCAGGTGCCCCAGATCCCATAGATTAAAAAAAAAAAAAAATAGGGGCACCTGGGTGGCTCAGTTGGTTAAGCGTCTGCTTTCCATTAGGGTCCTGATCTCAGGGTCTTGGGATCAAGCCTGGCATCAGGCTTCCTGCTCAATAGGGAGTCTGTTTCACTCCCTCCTGCTCACCTTGCTTGTGCTCTCTTTCTGTCAAATAAGTAAATCAAATCTTTTTTTAAAAAAGATTTCTCAGGGGTGCCTGGGTGGCTCAGTGGGTTAATGCCTCTGCCTTCGGCTTGGGTCATGATCCCAGGGTCCTGGGATCGAGCCCCGCATCGGGCTCTCTGCTCAGTGGGGAGCCTGCTTCCCTTCCTCTCTCTCTGTCTACTTGTGATCTCTGTCTGTCAAATAAATAAATAAAATCTTAAAAAAAAAAAAAAAGATTTCTCTCAAATAAATCAAATCTTTTTAAAAAAAAAAATATTTGATTTATTTGAGAGAGAGAATGAGAGGGAGCATGAGACAGGGGAGAGTCAGAGGGAGAAACAGGCTCCCACTGAGCAGGGAGCCCAATGCAGGACTTGATTCTGGGACTCCATGATTATGACCCGAGCTGAAGGCAGTCGCTTAACCAACTGAGCGAGCCAGGCACCCAGTAAATAAAATCCTTAAAAAAAATAATAAGAGAGTCTTATAAACAGCTTTATGCTAATGAGTAAATTCTATCAGATATTTAGAATGAAGTAATACTAATTGTATATAAAGTCACTTAAAAAAATGGAGGAGGAAATCTACCCAGTTTGTAACCTGGGTGGCTCAGTCTGTTGAGCATCTGCCTTTGGCTCAGGTCGGGATCCCAGGGTCCTGGGATTGAGCCTTGTGTTGGGCTCCCTGCTCAGCCTGGAGCCTGCTTCTCCCCCTCTCACTCCCCCTGCTTGTGTCTCTCTCTCTCTTTCTCTCTCTCTGGCAAACAAACAAATAAGCAAACAAACAAATAAATAAATAATCTTTAAAAAACCAAACCAAACCAAACCAACCAAACAAAAAAACCTTCCCAACTCATGTTAGGAAGTCAGTGTTATTATCTTGATACCAAAAGCAGACAGAGATAATACAAAACACACTTAAGAATAATGTCTCTCTTGAACAGAGATTAAAAAAATATTCTTAGTGTCCCAGCAAACTGCAACCAACAGTATATGAAAATGATAGTGTGTCATGACCAAGTGAGGTTTATCCCAGGAAATGGGAGGTTGACTTAACATTTGAAACAGAAAATCCATCAGTAGCTGAAGATCAGTTAACCATTCACATAATTCACCTAGTATTTGTGTAGTTTTATTTCTCAAATTAAAAATTTAAATAATCTGGAATTTATTTAGGTGTATGGCGGCAGGTGAGAATATGGCTTTTTGCCAGTTATTTTCCCATTTGTTGAAAAATTTGACATTTTCCATTAATTTCTTTCCTTCCCTCTCTCCCTCCCTTCCTCCCTCTCTTTCTCTCTTCCTTTCTTTTTTGTTCCAACTGTATTAGTCTCTTTTTATTCATTTGGTAATCTCTTCCAGAATTAACCACTTCCCCTTTCTAGGTGATGGACTGTATGAGGAATCTACTACAAATGTTGGCACATTTGCATGCATGGCCCTTCCCTTTACTTGAACTCAGAATTAAGACATTTGGTTCTTGTTTTTTATATTCCAGTCCCAGAAGTAATTTTCCCTGCAACACTTGTCTGCAGGCCTTAAGCTTTCTAGCAATAGTCTCCAGCCAGGCTCTAGCTTCTCCAGGACACAATGGAGGGTGGATTTAAAAATGTATGAAGCCAAGAGACATTCTTTCAAATGAGTTTAAATGCATTTTAATTTTAGACAACCCATATGACTTGTTTTTTTTTTTTTTTTTAGATTTTATTTATTTGATAGAGACACACACACACACACACACACACAGAGGGAACACAAGCAGGGGGAGTGGGAGAGGGAAAAGCAGGCTTCCCACTGAGCAGGCAGCCCGATGTTGGTTTCAGTCCCAGGACCCCAGGATCATGACCTGAGCCAAAGACAGACGTCCAGTGACTGAGCCACCCAGGCGCCCAACATGGTTTTTTCTTAACAATAATGCCTCTGTTCCAGGGGAGCCAGTGTGGCTCAGTCTGTTAGGCGTCTGTCTTTGACTCAGGTCATGATCCCAGGGTCATGAGATCGAGCTCCGTGTTGGGTTCTCTGTTCAGCGGGAAGTCTGCATCTCCCTCTCCCACTCCCCCTGCTTGTATTCCCTCTCTCTGTCAAATAAACAAAATGTTAAAAAATAATGCCTCTGATCCAAATAAATCACAGTGAAAATAAATGAAGAGCTGAAGATGACATCAGTCCCATTTGTCTAAGTCCTGGTGTTGTGTGGATGAAGAGGAGCCAGCCAGTTATGACAACAGGTGATACATCCAAACTAATAGCCAAATTCATTTTTCCATTTCTAAACCATCCTTAAAGGAAGTCATAGGTGGGGTGTGTGGATGGCCAAGTCCTTGAAATAGGGGGGGACTCCTGATTTGGGCTCAGATCATGGTCTCAGGGTTGTGGGATCAAGCCCCACTTCAGGCTCTAAGCTCAGTGGGGAGTCCCCTTGAGATTCTCTCTCTCCTCCCTCTGCCCCATCGTCTTGCTTTTGTTCCCTTAAAATAAATAAATAAATACATCTTAAAAAAAGAGAGAAAGAAAATCACAGATGACAGTCCAGCAGAGCAACCCCACCATCTGGATTCATGTTCTCTCCAATAAAAATCTGGGAGTTCTCGAAATCAGCAAGGTTGTGCTTGATGTGTTCTGCAGTGCCTGTCATAGAAGCCTCTGTTCTTCAAGTTTGCCTTTGATTGATTACATCTTTGATGTCATTCTTGTGGGCTTCTTTTGTGGATCTGGTTTCCTGCAAGTGATGGATGGTGATGATATTGACACCAGTGGTGGTGGTGCGTGGGGTACTTTCAACCTCCCAGCGTTCAGCAGAGGCCCTTCTACCAGTGAATGAGTCATCAGAGTTGTCTGTCCCACTGACCAACTTTCCCCTCCACCCCCAGGCATGGTGGGAGGCAATCTCCCAGATCTTGTAGGTGTCTTGAGAACATCTCGTCCTGGCTGATGAGGTCCAGGTAGAGGGTCACGACAGTGACAGCGCTGGAGAGAGGAGGGTGGCACTAGCTTAGTGGGAGGGCTGGGAGATCTGAGCCAGTAAGATGCAGCCAGAGCCACACTGGAGGGTGTGGGGCGGTGGTGGGCGTGGGGCGGAAAAGCTCCCCATTGATTTCCGATGTGTCCTTTATCACATCCAAAATTAGTAATTTGCATGTTTGTCAGTACTTTTCGCCATTATGAAGTTTTGTAATTCTTTATAATAATAGTTTAAATATATTTTCTATCTGGCAAAACAAAGAATCTTAAACAGTCTTCTTGGAAACATTTCCCCCAGCTTTTCTTTCTTTATATTAAATGTATTTATGGAGAGGTAATATATTTACTTGGCTTAAAACTCAAATCTTAGAAAAGGGTATACAAATAAAATAAATGTTGTTATTTAATTTTTTAAAAAAGATTTTATTTATTCACGTGACAGAGAGAGAGCAGCGGGCAGGAGGAAAGGGAGAAGCAAGCTCCCCCATGGATGGGGAGCCCTGTGTGGCCTGATCGCTGAACTCTGGGATCATGACCTGATCATGACCTGGTGCTTAACAGACTGAACCACCCATGTGCCCCTATTTTGTTGTTGTTGTTTTGTTTTTAAGGTTTATTTATTTATTTGAGAGAGAGAGAAAGAGCAGGGGGAGGGGCAGAGAGAGTGGGAGAGAGAAACCCAAGCAGACTCCGTGCTGAGCTGGGGGCCCTACCCTTGACTAGATCTCATGACCCTGAGATCATGATCTTAGCAGAAAACAAGAGGCCATCATTCAATTGACTGTGCCGTCCACGCGTGCCATTGCTAGGTTTTTGTTGTTGTGCACTTATTCATAGATATTTTTACACATAGTTTAGTAAATATGTAAATATAAATTTTTGTGCTTAGAAAATAATATATACACACAATTGGTTGTAAGTTATGCACAGACTTATGTACTTTGCATTTTCACTTATTACATCTTGGTGGGGGCACCTGGGTGGCTCAGTCAGTTAAAGGTCTGCCTTTGACTTAGGTCATGATCCGGGAGTCACAGGATTGAGACTCGCATTGGGTTTCTTGCTTGTGGGGAGTCTGCTTCTCTTCCTTCTAACCCCCCTCCCCTGCTTACGTTCTCTCTCAAATAAATAAATAAAATCTTTAAAAATAAACAAACAAAACCACATTGTATCTTGGCATTCATTCCATTTCAGGACATGAAAGCTTCCCTATCATTTTTTATAGCTGCATATTATACGATTAAGTGACTACCACAATTTACAGAGCAGTTTCCTATTGATAGATTTATTTCCACTTTCTTTCTTTCCTCTTTAAAAAAAAAAAAAATTTTTTTTTTTTTTAAATTTGACAGAGATCACAAGTAGGCAGAGAGGCAGGCTCCCCGCCGAACAGAGAGCCCAATGTGGGGCTCGATCCCAGGACCCTGAGATCATGACCTGAGCTGAAGGCAGAGGCTTTAACCCACTGAGCAACCCAGGCGCCCCATCTTTCTCCTTTTTTTCAAGATTTTATTTATTTATTTGACAGAGAGAGATCACAAGCAGGCGGAGAGGCAGGCGGTGGGGGGGGGAGGCAGGCTCCCTGCTGAGCAGAGAGCCTGATGGGGGGCTCGATCCCAGGACCTCGATCATGACCTGAGCCGAAGGCAGAGGCTTTAACCCACTGAGCCACCCAGGTGCCCCCATTTTCTTTCTTTTTTTATTTTTCCATTTTCTTATGTGATAACAATAAATAAGAGTAACATTGCAACACTTTTTTTTTTTTTTTAACATATATACAAGGATAGCTGCAGGATAAATTCTAAGAAAAGGAATTTTGAGATTAAAAGGCATATGCACTTACAATTTTTAAGTATTACCACATTGCTGTCCATAGAGACTGTAGCAATGTATATAAGACACCATCAGCAATGTATGAGAGTATCTGTTTACCCACACACTTGTCAATGACATATTTTCAAATTTTTTGAATGTTAACATTCTAGAGGTTAAAAAAGTTTACATAGTGTATTGGTTTAACTCACATTTCTTTTATTCTCAGTGATTTTTAAAAAGCTCTACTTAGGGATGCCTGGGTGACTCAGTCAGTTGAGTGTCTGCCTTTGGCTCAGGTTATGATCCCAGGGTTCTGGGATTGAGCCCCACATTGGGTTTCCCACTCAGTGGGGAGTCGCTTCTCCCTCTCCCTCTGCTCCTGCCTTCCCCTCCCCCTCTTCTGTCTTGTTTGAGCTGTTTCTCTCTCTCAAATAAGTAAGTAAAATCTTAAAAAAAAAAAAAAAGTTCTTCTTAACTATTGTTTCATTTCTGGAAGTTATCTTGGAATTTTAGTACACAGCATTGCTAACTAAGGTACAGCATTGATAAATAAAGACAGTTTCACCTTAGCACCTTTTGTTTTGTTTTATGCCTTCCTTTATTGCATTAGACTTAATTTCTAGAATAATATTAAATAATAATGGTGAGATGGAGCATCCTTTTCTGGTTACTGATTTTAATGGAGTAGTCTCTGGTATTTCAGTTTTATTGCCGCTCGTCATTATGTTAGAAGATTATCCCACTCTTCCTACAAGTTTAAAGGTTAAAAAAAAACCCCAGAAATGGATGTGGAATTTTAGCAAATGCTTTTCAGAATCAAGATTTGGGTGATTTGTTTTTCTTACTGATGAACTGTTTAATTTTAATACATTTCCTAATGCCAAACAATTTCTACATTGCTAACATAAACCCTATTTGGCTACCATGGTTGATTTTTTAATGTTCTTTAATCCAGTTTGTTCAGGTTTTCTCAAAAATTTTCTGTCCACATTTAAAATTGAGGCACTGTTGTTTCTTTTTGCGTATATGCTGTTCTTGACAGGTTTTGTTATCAGGGTTATGATGACCTCATAAAATGAGCCAGGCAGCCTTTCTTTGCTTTTTTTGCCTGAATTCCTCTCTGTTCTCCTGGCTGGCGAGAGCAGGGCTGGCCTGTGTTCAGAGCTACTCCAGGACCCTGGCAACCTCCAGCATGTTCTGCACCCTCTTCTTGACTCTCTGTGCTGTTGTCTCTGGCATCTTCCTGCTTTCCTTTCTTCTTCAGGCTGACTTCCCAGTGAGCTCCCCTCACCACTGAGCTGCAACCTGAGCTGCCCTCTGTGTGAACTCAGAGGAGGGGATTTCCTTGGCAGATGGTGGTTCTCCATGGGCTCCTCCCACTTCCTCCTGGAGCTCTCTCCCAGCTGCACTCCTAGCTCTCTCCTGAGCTTCTGCTGCCAGCTCTCTGCTGCCCTCACCTGCCTCTGGCCACCATGTCTGTCCCTGACATGGCTTCCTGCAGCCAGCGGTGTGGAGAATGGGACTCACTTTCATAGGTTTGATGTTCACAGATAACTTGAAATCCTTGGGAATTCTCCAGAGTGACTGGTTTGAAGAGGGTGTTGTAGTGAGGCAATGAGTTGTTCTGGCTGCCTCTGGAGAAAATGCTAGAATAGACCCAAATGGCTCTGCCCTTATGGGGGAAAAACAAATTACATTTTAAAAAAAGATTTTAGGGACGCCTGGGTGGCTCAGTTGGTTAAGCAGCTGCCTTCGGCTCAGGTCATGATCCCAGCGTCCTGGGATCAAGTCCCACATCGGGCTCCTTGCTCCGCAGGGAGCCTGCTTCTCCCTCTGACTCTGCCTTCCACTCTGTCTGCCTGTGCTCGCTCTCACTCTCTCTTACAAATAAATAAATAAAATCTTTAAAAAAAAAAAATAAAAAAAAAATAAAAAAAGATTTTAATTATTTATTTATTTGATAGAGATTACAAGCAGGCAGAGAGGCAGGCAGAGAGAGAGAGGAGGAAGCAGGCTCCCTGCTGAGCAGAGAACCCAATGTGGGGCTCGATCCCAGGACCCTGGAATCGTAACCTGAGCTGAAGGGAGAGGCTTTAACCCACTGAGCCACCCAGGCACCCCAACAAATCACATTTATATCAAAGGGCACCTCTGAGGCGATCTGGTGTGGTGTGGCAGGACTTGAATCCCAGAGTGAGGAAGGGGTCACATTTAGTCTGGACCTTTGTCCAGTATGAATATAGTGTTCCCAGAGACAGATGTGGTCCAAGAAGTGTCTATGACTTACACCTCTGCACTCTCACCTGCTGCTCTCGGCCCCCTCTCCCCTGCCCCGCTGCTTCCCTGTCCTTTCCTGCCACCTGAGTCAATTTGTATGTCCAGACTTCTGTTCAGCTGTCAGCTGTGAATGACACCAGGTGGTGAGGCCCAACTATGCAGTGAATTGTCTGGCTCAGGTTGACACTTTTCTTGCCCGTCGCCCCTGATGCCATCTAAGGCTAAGGCCATGGGGAGGCACTTTTGTAAGTATGTTTGTCACTATTTAATTTCATCTAGTGGTTCAGAGTATGACATCTAGAGTCAGGCAGACTTGTGTTTGAATCCTGGGTATGTCATTTGCTAGCTGTGTGATCTTGGGCAGGTAATGTGACTACCCTGAGCCATCGTTTCTCATCTTTAAAATAGGAGTATAATATATATTTGTTAGGTTGCTGTGAGATAATAATACATATAAAGCATTTGGTCTAATGCCTAACCTCATAAAAATTCTATGTATGTTACTTAAGCTACTTCTTTATTCTTTAAAATTAAAAAAAAATATTTATAACCTCTTTACCCAGTGTGGGGCTTGAACTCATGACCCCAAAATCAAGAGTCACATGCTGTTCTGACTGAGCCAGCCAGATGCTCCTTTTCTGATTATTATGGTATCTCTCCTGTGAATCAAGGTAACTTCTTAGCTGACATGAAAGACTCTCTATGATGGGTTTTCAGGCTGGCTTTCCAGCCTTACCTCCACTGCTCCATTGCACTTAGTCTATCAATCAGCCAAAGTTTCATCTCCTTGCTTTTGTTCATGCTGTTCCCTTAAACTCACCTCTTCCCTTCTCATCACCATGTGCTGAAAATCTTCCCAACTATCAAGACCCAACTTAAATACCAGCTAACCCAAGATGAGTTCCTGGCTGCCCCATTCAGAGGTTTTCTCTGCCTCCTCCTGGATCATTATCATTTTAACGGTTTTCAGTTACAGATTGGCGCCTCAGCATAAAATCTAATGACAAAGTTCATGTGACAAATGTCCTGAGTTTCTTTTCTTTTTTTTAAAAAGATTTTATTTATTTATTTGACAGAGAACACAAGTAGGCAGAGAGAGAGAGAGAAGCAGGCTCTGCACTGAGCAGAGAGCCTGATGCGGGGCTCGATCCCAGAACCCTGGGATCATGACCTGGGCTGAAGGCAGAGGCTTTAACCTGCTGAGCCACCCAGGCGCCCCTGTGCTGAGTTTCTATGGCTGAGCCCCTTCCTGGACAGTTGATCTCTGAATGCCTTGGGCCTTAGAGGCACTGTTGGCTCTAGACTTTCTCCATTGGAAGGGCTAGGAGGTAGTCTGGTGGAAGGGGAAGCTAGAAATCTTGTTTGTCTGGCAAGGACACTGATTTCACTTGTATCCTATGCTTATCAGGGATGGCATAGGGGAGGGATAAGAAGTTGGGGTTGAGTGCCATGGATGTTTCTCTTTTTCTTTTCTTTTCTTTTTTTTTTTTTTTTAAAGATTTTATTTATTTATTTGACAGAGAGAAATCACAAGTAGGGGCGCCTGGGTGGCTCAGTGGGTTAAAGCCTCTGCCCTCAGCTCAGGTCACGGTCCCAGGGTCCTGGGATCGAGCCCCGCATCGGGCTCTCTGCTCAGTAGGGAGCCTGCTTTCCCCTCTCTCTCTGCCTGCCTCTCTGCTACTTGTGATCTCTGTCTGTCAAATAAATAAATAAAATCTTTAAAAACTGGACGCTCTTCCGGAAAACACAAGTAGATGGGAGGCAGGCAGAGAGAGAGAGAGAGGGAAGCAGGCTCTCTGCTGAGCAGAGAGCCCGATGCGGGACTCGATCCCAGGACTCTGAGATCATGACCTGAGCCGAAGGCAGCGGCTTAACCCACTGAGCCACCCAGGCGCCCCTCTTTTTCTTTTCTTTTCTCTTCTCTTCTTTTTTTTTTTTTTTTTAAGGATTTTATTTATTTATTTGAGAGAGAGAATGAGAGAAAGGGAGAGATAGTATGAGAGGGGAGAGGGTCAGAGGGAGAAGCAGACTCCCCACTGAGCAGGGAGCTCCATGCGGAACTTGATCCTTGGACTCTAGGATCATTACCTGAGCTGAAGGCAGTTGCTTAACCAACTGAGCCACCCAAGCAACCTGCCATGGATGTTTCTTAATCTGTGAATGAGGGAATGGAGTCTGTAAGCCTGGCCAATAACTAAACAGCTTAAACCTAAGATGTTTTTGGAAGTGAGAATGTAAAGACAAACAACACTTGAGGAGGTCATGTGGAGTCTGTCAGGGAAACAAGCCCGAGTGTTATAATGTCTCATTCCCTAGCCACCTCCAGGTCCCTTTGTGAAAGTTCTGCTAGGGACATGGGACCTTTGCCTGGGTTGGGTGGCTTGGGCTGGCTAGCGGGGGTGAGAACTTGAGCTTCTAATCAAAAGGCAGAGAAGTGGGGCCTAGGCAGGAAAGGACCTCACTTCTCCAGCGACCTCGCAGGTCTGTTGGGAACTTGTTCTAGATCTATCTGCCAGGAACCATGGTTAGGTGGTTAGGCTTGGGCTAGAGGTATACTCATCTCTAGGAAGTGTGTTGAGAGCGGTCCCCCGGGATCCCAGGGGTGTGCCCATGGTTTGGAGCATGAAATTTGGTGGGTGTGTGACCTGGTTTCTAGGCATCTTCCCTTGGGATCAAAGGGCTGGGTGAGGGAGGGCTGCAGTGTATGGGGAAAGCCAGGGAATGACCCAGGCCTGACACAGAGGATTCAAGAGATGCTTGCTCCTTTGGACTGCTGTGTGAGGCAGCAAAGGATGAGTGGAGCCCGGGGGTGGGGGGGTGGGGGTGGTGGAGTAACGGCAGAGAGTCTTTCAGAACACAGCCCTAGAAAAGCCTCGTTTTGCCATACTCTAGTCTAGGTCCCAGGACCCAGCCCACAGCCCTTCCCTGACTTACTCTCTGGAAAGTCTGTTCCTCTCTTAGACTTTGAAGAATCATTGAGAATGCCATTTGCCAAATATTTCCAGTTCTCTATTCCAAGCATGTGGTAAGATTGCACTTCCGGGCACCCTTGTGGCTGGCTGGAGCCCAAGTGACCATTTATGGCCAATGGGCTGTGAATGAAAGGCATATACATCACTTCTGGTCCATAGCATCTCATTGCCAATACAAAACCCTTCAGAGCTCTCTTTCTGGCAATGGTTTAGGCGATGTTCAAGAAGATGACTGACCTACTGGCTTAAGTTCCCAAGTGAGGAGATGTGGAGAAGAGCCTCTAGCCATGGATGGATAGCATAGTGGGAAATATACCTTTGTTGTTTTATTTTATTTAAGATTTTATTTATTTATTTGACAGAGAGAGACACAGGGAGAGAGGGAATAGAAGTAGGGGGAGAGGGAGAGGGAGAGGGAGAAGCAGGCTCACCGAGCAGGGAGCCCAATGTGCGCCTTGATCCCACCCCCCGGGAGCATGACCTAAGCTGAAGGCAGATGCTTAACGATGGAGCCACCCAGGCGCTCCACACCTTTGTTGTTTTAAACCACCTCTTTCTATCAGTCTTCCTCAGTGAATGATTAACCCATGGTCCTGTGTATTCCTAGGTCTTACTGTTCCACAATATCTCAAGACTTGCTTTCTTTCTTTTTTTTTTTTCAAGACTCTTTGTCTCTTGATTTACTTCTGTCCACCTCTGTCTTGCTCTCTCTTTTTCTGGTTCCTTTTCTTTGTAAATGTATCCGTGGATCCCAGTGTTACCTTGTCACTGCTTAGCTACATCCTCAGGGTCCCTGAAGTCCCCTCTTTGACCATGAAGAGAGAAGGGTTCTCAGGCAAAATTGTAGAGCTAGAGCAGAAGTGGGCGGAGGGCGTGTGGTAGCTAGCTTCCAAGATGACTCTGCTGTTGCCCACTTCCTGGCATTCACACCCTTGTGTCACTTTCTTCCACCTGGTACCAGGGTAGGTCTGCATGGTCGATAGAATGGGGCAGAAGTGGTGGTCACTTCCAACATTAGCTCATAAACAATTGCAGTTTCTGTCTTGGTTACTCTCTCTGTCTCTCTTTTGATAATTCACTCTGAGGAAGACCTGTCTTCAGATACTATGGCGGATCCACGTGGCAAGGAACTAAAGCCTCCTGCCCTGTGAGTAAGCTTGAGGCTCCAGATCCAATCAAGCCTCAATGACTGCAGCCCTCGCTGACACCTTGGCTGCAACCTTAGGAAAGACCTTGATCTAGAACCACCTTGCTAAGCCTCTCCCAAATTCCTGATTCCATAATAAATATTTGTTGTTTTAAGCTAGTAAGTTTGGAATAACTCATTATGCAGCAATAGATAACTAATTTGGGCCAGATGATAGGGAGGTTGTGTTTTTGGATATCAAAGTACAGTATGGGAATGATGCTAGATCTCTCCTTGGCCTGGTTGTGTCCCTTGCTCTGGGACAGATCTGTCCCATGTCTTTGTGCTTCATTGCTGAGGAACCTCTCAGGACAGTACTCAACCCAGCGGAGGAGAGGGCAGGACATATGAACACTTCTTGGTGTCTATCACCTAGAAATATCTCTTAACCCAATTCCAAGAGACTCGCTCAAGCTGTCTTGTGATGAACGGGGAGTTTTAAGCAAACACGGAAGCCATTTGATGAAGAGTGTAAAACATTGGTGTACCAGCCCCATTGCTTTGGGACACCCTTGTTCACCATGGAGACAGTAGGAGAGAGAGAGAGAGAGGGAGAGCTGGTGTGACACCGTGAAAAGCACACCTATAGTGGTGCTTCTTCGGAGTAATGGAAGCTGGAGCTCTGCGGAGTAATGGAAGTCAGAGATGGGTGAGCAGAGATACCCCCTGGGGGACACAGTCCTTAGGATTGAGGGCCCAAGTTATCAAGGGGTACAATAAGCTGGTGAAATCAGAACTATGACTGTTAAAGCTTCTTCACTCAAGCTTGTAGCCTTGTAGGGCTTGGGAAAATCTGGGGTTCAACAACAGGAACAACTGTAACTGTTCTTTCTCTCATGAAGCACTTGTTATGTCTGACTTCAAAGTAAATGGTTCACGTACATGATCATTTCTGCGCTCTGCAGTAATCTATAAGGTGAACACTATTCCCGTTTTACAGATGAAGAAACTCACATTATATAACTTGTTTCCTCCAAGCACTTTTTCCAAAAATCAAAGCAAGCACCACATGGGCAGGCGCCTTCCATTCTTAAAGACGGAGTCCTCTGGTGACGCCATCTGACTGGAGGACCCCAATTCCGGTTGTGTTATCACTACATGTAGATCTGTTCTCCACGTGAGACAGGTTCCCTGGAAGAGAGCCCATGCCACAGCCTGGCCTAAGGCTCCTGGTGATAGGAACCGACCTGCTTTTATCCACGGAGTCAGCAAAATGTTCAGATAACTTATAAGAGCTATTGACTGAATGCATTTGTGGTGAAACGGGAACCTCCTGCACTTCCTTTCTACACCCACAGCATTCTCTGCTGATAGGAGTCAAATCCCTGGAAGCAATCTAGTTACAATGAATGAGGCCTCTGTCCCTTCAAGACTGAGCTCTGGGTAATGACCAAAAGAGGGGTGGGGAGCAACAATCTGGATATGCTCACCACTTCTGAAAGGATCCTGAAAAATGGTGAAGATAGTAAATTTTATGTTATGTGTTTTTTTTTTTTTAACCACAATTAAAAATTAAAAAAAAAAAAAAAGGCAAGGGGGATATGGGGAATTGTCATCAGTTAGTAAATGGAATCTGCTAGAAGGAAGTGACTGGCCTCTGGAGGTTTAGTGTGAGTCTGTGTGGGACGTGGGTCAAGAGGCGGAGAGGCGAGTGAATATGTGATACACTGTCAGGTGGGCAAGAAGACCAGGTAAGATGAGCCCAGAAAGTCTACCCAGATCCTATACCGGTGAGGAGGTATGAGTAGTTAATCTTAAACCCCCGATGTGGCTGGGACTGCTGTACATTAATACAACGAAAACATACACACACACTATAATGTAATGTGTTTTACATTATAATGTAAGCTGTATAATGTATATATGTAATACATATACATGCATATGTATTTATATATATATACACACATATGAATACATATATAATTAATAAACAGGAATGTATGGTTGATAAACATAGGATGGGTGCAGTTCTTTCAAATGATCCTTTTGTCACCTTTACAAAGTCCTGGGTCATAGAGGCCTTTCAGATCTGCTCCAGGGGGAGGCCTGCACAGGTAGATCCACAGCATGTAGTCAACATTCCAGGGGCAAGTCCCAGATGAGCTGTTCCCGTTCCTATCTGTCAGGCCTACACAGTAAACCCACAGAAGAGCACAGAAAGCCAGTAAGACAGGAACAGCCTTGTTCCTGATAATCTAGTGGGGAAGTTCTAGCCTCTTTCCTACTCCTTTAGGTTCCCTAGCACGTGGGACACTGACCTGGCTCTCAGAGAGAAGCCCTGTGGGTAATGAGATAAGTGTTGAGTCTAGGAATAGGTCTGTGAATCTTGGCTTCTGCTGAAAGGTTGTGAGGCCTTGGTGCTGGCGTTGGGCAGTCGGGAGGGGAGCTGTGGCTCTTATTTGGCTCCCCGAGAAACGGCCTTTAGAGAGACAGGGCTTGACTGAGACGTGAAACTGGAGTGATGTCTAATTCCTAAAGCTTCTGGGCTCTCTCTTTTTTGCCAAGGCTCTGGGATGGTATTCTAGAGTATCCCTCCTACCTAGCTAGCTTTTCTACCCCCAGAGCAGGGAGGATCTCCACTTTGACCATGCCACATCTAGCTCAGGATTTGAGAATGTCTCCACACCCCCTTCCTTCCTCAACTCAGACCACAGTTGTCTCTTACCCTAGATTACAATTCCTATGAGTGCACACACCATGTCATATTCATCTCGGGAGCTCCTGGAACTTCTCTTTCCCTCGGTCTCTCTCGTACCTTCCATATAATATAAAATAAAGGATCCCAATGACCACTGGTTAAAAACCCCTGTCCCCATATGGTCCTCCTGGCTGTGCTGTCTTTTCCTCATTGCCCTACAAACCAAGTGCTGTGGCTTTATAAATTTACACAGTCAGCCGGCATTCTTAAACTGCACTTTATCTTAGTCTGTGGTCTCTAGATTCTTGCCGGATTGCTCTCTATCTGGCCATATTCCAGATCAATCACAGTCAGTCATATCCATGCTGCACCTCTTCCCAGAATATCTAGCACGAGGGCAGAGTTAGAAGAGCCGTGGGAGAACATCCAGGAAGCCCTGTTTTAAAGAAGGGAGGGGATCCCTGAGGGGAAAAGGGACTTGCTCAAGGTCATATTTTTGAGTTTCAACCAGAAGTCAGCTCTCCTGCCTCCTAGGAACTCCAGGGCTCAGAAGGCTGGCCTGGTGGCCTCCTTCTTCATACCGCCTGACGTTGTGAAGGGGCCTTTCTCTGATCTTCTCCTTTTAGGCATCACATCTGAAGAGGCAGGTTGATAGCTTGGCCGGGCCAACAGGGTCTGTTCTGGGGCCAGAGAGAAAAGAGCTGGCCCAAGGGAGTGGAGACGAGAGCCAGTGGTTCTCTTGACATTTTCTCTGTGCAATGACTTTCTGTCAAATAGTAGTTTGACAATAAACCCAATGAACACATAGTGTCTTGCTCGAATTCACCCTGAATGTGAACTTAGCAAAGCGTTCACGGCCGTTGTAACTCCCCGCCTATCCCATCTAACTGTCCTCTGGCAGGAGGCCTGTTTTGTTTTTGCGACCTTGTGGTCATGTTTTTCTCATCAGCAGAGGTTGATTCCTGCCTGAGTCCTGCCCAAGGCCACTGGCTGCGTATCATACGGAGTCTAGGAGGAGAAGGTGCTGTTGCTGCTTAATAAGGATCTTTGCCAGGCACTGGTCACTTGGTCCCCAGCGAATCCCTGGGTAACAGGCAGGGAAATCCTTATTAGTCCCTACTCTGTAGACAACATTATGGCCCAGAGAGGATGAATAATGAACCCACAGCCACACAGCCAGTGGGTTACCGACTGGGGAAAACTGTAATGCTAAAATTCTAGCTCTGCTATTTATTAGGAAGATCATCAGAATCTAGGCTCCCTGATCACCAAATTGTGGACCCTTGAGCATTATTTAACTACTCTGCCTCAGTTTCCTCGCTTTTATTTATTTACTTACTTTAAAAAAAAAGACTTTATTTATTTATTTGAGAGAGACAGAGATAGCAAGCCAGGAGGAGAGGGAGAAGCAGGCTCTGACGCGTGGCCTGATCCTAGGACCCTGGGATTATGACTGAGCCGAAGGCAGATACTTAACCATCTGAGCCACCCAGTGACCCCTGTTTCCTCACTTTTAAAATAAAAGACAAAGCATGGCTCTCATTGGAATGTTGGGGGAATTAAATGAGCCAATATATGTAAAGTGTTTACCCCCTGCCAGGCAGTCACTAAGTGCTGAGTAATGCTAGAAATTGTTGTTATTGTCAAGTCTGACTCTGCTGTGAGACAGGACGTGTTTTCTCTGAGCTCAGATGGGCAAAAGTCACAATGCTGCAAAAAAGCCTTAGCAATAATCCAGTTTGTTTACTCATTTAATTTTATTATTATTTTAAAGCCTGACATTTGAAGATAATCATATAAAATTACTCTTGTGATGTACAGTAATGAGGCACACAAGGTCAGAGGTTTACATAAATGTTTGAAATTTTTATGTTTATGTAGCCAAAATAATTTGAAATTTTTTCTTTTTTTGTTATTCTTTGGAGTCTATAATCGACATCCATGTCAACACATTTCTCCATTACACACACCATTTAATCCTGATTATATGCACTGACAATGACTCACATTAAGAGACAAAGATAGAAAAAAACAGTATTACTCATAATATTCGGGAAGTGGGGGAGGGGAAATGCAAGGAAGTGTAAGGGTGTTCCCTATCTTTCCTAGCAGCCCGTCAATTGATAGATACTGTCTAAAATTGAAGCATGTTTAAAGGAAAATAATGATTCTAGGCTCTTAATATTCTTTATATTTCCTTAACCTTAGAGGTATCTTTGAAAAATACTATCTCTTGTGGAGAATAAAGGAAGTCAAGCAATTCTATTAGCTTTTCTTTTTTTTTTTTTTTTTAAAGATTTTATTTATTCATTTGACAGATAGAGATCACAAGTAGGCAGAGAGGCAGGCAGAGAGAGAGGTAGAAGCAGGCTTCCCGCTGAGCAGAGAGCCCGATGCGGGACTCGATCCCAGGACCCTGAGATCATGACCTGAGCTGAAGGCAGAGGCTTTATCCCACTGAGCCACCCAGGCGCCCCTCTATTAGCTTTTCTTTAGTGTCATTGTCTTTTGTTACATTCAAGGAAAATTCAATTTTGTGCCTTTTTAAATTTTTATTTTTTAAGTGATTACTACATCCAACATGGAGTTTGAACTCATGACCCTGTGATCAAAAGTCACATGTTCTACTGGCCGAGTCGGTCAGGTGTCTCTCTCGCCTTTTTTTTTTTTTTTTTTTAAAGATTTATTTATTCATTTGAGAGAGAGAGAGAACAAGGAAGGGGAGCTGCAGAAGTAGAGGAGAGGCAGACTCGCTGCTGAGCAGGGAGCCTGACACGGGGCTCGATCCCAGGACACTGAGATCACGACCTGAGCCAAAGGCAGATGCTTAATTGACTGAGCCACCCAGGTGCCCCACCAGTGAGATGCCTCTTCTTTTATTAGATAGTATATAAAGTATGATCCCTTTTTAATCAACTATTTCTTTATAATCATTCATCAGTCTATCCTTCCATTCATCAACCCATTCATCCATCCATCTATCCATCTACTCTCTCTTATTGGTTACCTATCTATCTAGCCTCTCTCTGTATGTAGAAAGACAGAACTAGCTGCACTGATGTTCACTTGTACTGGCCACGACTATTCTGAAGTGGTGGGATCTTGACGATTCTTAAATATCTCTTTTGTGTTCTTCAACATTGTGTGTATTCTTTATAATAAGCGTGTATCATTTTTTCTCTAAAAAATAGTTTATGAATAAAAAGTCCTTCATATTATAAGAACAATATATTGCCAATGTAGAAAAGTTAGAGAATATAGCTAAATAAGAAAAATAAAAATGACCCACAATCTTATCATTCTTTCCTACCTTTTTTCATATACATTGGTACACATTTTGTGTATACACATTTTTTTGTTACAAAGATGGGATTATGGTATATGTAGTTAGTTTTTTTTTTAGTTAGCATCTTGAAAAGCATGTATCATTTTTATAAGAATAAAGTCTAATCTTTAAGAAAGAGAGGGAGACAATGCTTTAAGGTTTTCCCAACATTTGGAATTTATTGCCCTTTTCACTGCGCCCCCATTATACTCCAGAACAAGGAGTTTTAGGCTCATACAATACCCACGGTGGTGACACCCCAAGCCCTCATTCCCAGAGTTTATGTCAGGGGTCTTTAGTGTTGGAGAACTTGAGTGGCAGAAAGCTTTTGCAAAAAGGCCGTGAATAACCTGGTAGGGAGGCATATAACTGAGGGAATATGGTCAAGGACAAGGAGACAGGAAAAGGGCTCTGATTCCCTTCATATGATGAGAGCAAGCCTAGAGAAGAAGAGTGACTTGTTTGGAGCCAGCCGCCTGTCACATACATCCAAGGCAATCAGTTGCCCTGTCAATGGCAATCAATTATTTTCTCCAAGTCCTCCAAGGAAGGAGAGATGTTAGGGCCTCAGGTCCTTATTCTTGGAGTGGAAAATGGAGAATGAAGGGGAATTTCCGGGTGTTTTAGAGGGAGGGTATGGGTAGCTCTCCTTCTAGCAACTAGTCCTGTTTTCCTGTTAGGTTTTCCATAATTAGCCACGTAGGGACTGCAAGACCCCCGGAGGCATCTATAGCAGCTATTACACTGAATGTTTAGAATCAGAGGAAAGATGTCTTGGGCAGATATGTCTGTATTTGAATGGCTTCTCCATTCAGAAGACTCTGGCAACTGATTATTGTCTTCCCTATTTCAACCAGGGCACATTGGCCTATGTTTACTTACGTTCTCATAGTGCTTTATATTTTGGGGGGGAGGGAGTGGTGGTAAGGGTGTGGAGGGGTTCTTTCACAATTCTTGAGGATGGCAGCCCCTGTCCAACTCCAGGATATTGTCAGCACCTCCTTGGTGGACAGCTCCATAGCTGCCACCAGACTCTTCTCTCCATGGGGCCACTAGGCCACTGATGTTCTCTGAATGACGGCTTATCTTTCTCTTGTCATCTCTCCTTTCTTTCCTAAGAAAATTCACTTTGTTGTAAGGGGACTTCAATGCAAATGATTTTATTCTTCAAAATACACAAGACAATGTATAAAAAGGAATATCAAGTTGTTCTGAATAAGGGATTCCTTTGTTTAAATATAACAGCCTGTTTGATTGAACTAGAAGCAGCTCAGGCATGTGTATGTGTGTCATAGCTCAGGAATCTTTTGTAATAGGACTTTCAGATCCAAACCAACATCAAGGACACATCATCTTACAAAAATTGTTTTGGGCTAGTTCCCAGTGTTAATGCAATATGGGAGAGGTTAGTTTGACACTGAAATCTTAGAATTTCAAGGATTTTTGAATATTTTATGGCTAGCGCTTATAATATTTGAAATCTGGGATGCCTCAAAAAACCCCGAGTTATGATTATTATGTTCATAACTAGCAGTCTAGAATGACTCAGGTAGAAGAGAGAAGTCTAACTGGAAAAGGAAGTCTTGGAATTTTGAACACCCTGGGGGGCAAAACTTGATGATGTACAGAGATTTCTCTGCTAAGAGTGGATAGAAAGCTTTGAAAAAGCGTGATTCCATCTATTGCTTCACTAAATAGAGGTAGAAGATGGCCACTGACGCCTGTAGGAAGGTTTGTGTATGTGGCCACGTCAGGTGCTGGCAGGAGAGGCTGGTTAGCTTCCATTAGGCTCCTTATAAAGCCACCTTTACCTGGGAAGTCACCTTGGCACAAAGCCTTGTTCCCAGCCTAGTGGTCTTAAAAAGTGATTTTGTCAACGCTGAGAGTGCCCTTATTTCACTCACAATGAGGTTTCAATGTCCAAACTTGCAACAGCTTGTTTTGCAAGCTATTTGCCAGCTGTTCATTGGCAAAGAGAAAATAGACCTCCTTGGGGACTGGACCTTTGCTTCTAGTCAGTGTCCCCTCTTTTTCTCTAGAAAAACCATCAGGGAATCCAGGTTGTAATCAGAAGGTTGCTTGGTGAGCTTGGAATCAGAAGAAGGAGAGGTTGATTTATGATGGTGGGGTTTGATGGCAACAGGTCTGATCAGCCATTCCTCTCATGTTCAAGAAGGAGGAAAACCGGCCACTGGAGCTGGTTAGGTTTAGGCTTTGGATCAAGGAACTGACTCTCTTTTGGGTGCCTCTGAAAGCAAACCCTGAAAAGAGGATTTGCATGCAAGTAGTTTATTTGGGAAGTGGTTACAGGAAACAATGGTGGCAGAATAGGGAGGTGAAACAGAGAAGGGAGGAAAGCCAATACAAGTGTCTTTCCAAAGAAGTTATCATCATGGGCAACTGGAACTTAACCTCACAGTGTACAATATGCATCTCAGTGTTAACCTAATGCACCTACCCCCCGGCAAGAGAGCTTGACTCTTTATCTACCAACCTTCATAAATCACTGGCTGAGTGTTGATGCTGACCACAGTCTTGGGTTGAGTAGTTAATTTGCCAACATATCCATCCCACTGCCTATGTAGGCAGAATGGACTCCAGTGGTCAGAAAAAGTCCTTGGGTCAAGAGACACAGGTATACTGGTTAGAAGACAGTCTGGTGGACACCAAAATGAATAGGGTTGAGGGGATAGATTTGGGGTCCCAGGGAGCATATGATACACCCTCTGTCTGTCCTCATATTGTGGATACTATCTTTGTTTCTTTTCATGTTCATCCTTTTTGACGGTACTTGCATCACCAATACCCTTTATGATTGCTTCATTCTTTTTATCTTTAAAGTAAGTTTGTTAAATCCAATAAATTAGATTTTGCTTTCCCTACTTCTGACCCCAGGAATAGTCTAGGAGTATTGCCTTTTATATGTTTCTATTTTTATTTAGAATGTGGGAGTTTTAATAGTTTGGTTAGAATTTTGGGAGTGCCTTGCTAATGACCGTATGTACTGCTTCCAGGAGGTGGAGGTGGGGTCGAGGAGAAGTGCATCAGCAATCAGAAAAAGAGGAACATTTAGAAACAGATTATTTGATGTGTTCTGAACTTTTTATGGAAGTTGACCGCTAACTCTTGAGTTCATCTGGAAGAGAAAGAACACAAGCCTAGCCAAGAACATTTTGGAAAAAACAATGGTGAAAAATTTGCCCTATCAAATATCAAAATATACTATAAAGCTACAATGATTAAAACATTGTGGTTTGGGCACAAGAATAGTCAATTCAGTGGAACAGAATACAGTCCAGAAATAGAGTCATCTCTGTGTGGGAGTTTAGTAAGTATATGATGGAAATGGTATTTCAAATGAGAAGCTAATGGGAAGGGAATAAGTGTGAATTATAAAATGATGTTATTAGATAGTCCAAAGATAATTCTTTGGAAAAGAATTGAGTTAGATTTTTATCCCACACATATATGAAAATAAAATTCAAATAGATTTAATACTGAAGAACAAACTAAAACAACTTGGAACTAAATATATGAAAGTTTTTTTAATCTCATGGGGGGAAGGCCATTTTAAGTAAGATGCAAAAATTTAAAAGTCTGATAGAGGCTTGGAGATTTGATTGCCTAATATTTTTGTGCAAGCCAAAACAGCATTAATGAGTTACAAACACAAAAGAAACTCTCTGGAATTCTGTCCCCCTCTCTCGAGTTCTTGTCTTTCGATACTTCCTAGTCCCTGGCCACCTTCCCAAGTCCTGGGCTCTTCCTCTCCAAGGCTCTCCCTCTTCCTCCTTGGGTCCCCCTGCACCCTTCCCCACTTCTCGTCTCTGAGTTTGTCTCTTAGTCCATTTCCTTGAGAAACACCAACAGGTCCCAGACAGACAAACAGTAAAAGCATAGACTGAGAAAGCAATAAGAAAAAAAAAGTTGGGTGGGGGAAAGATTTGCAGTAAATACATAACAAAATATTAAAATTTTCAAAGTACTATGGCAACCATAAATCTATAAGAAAAGCTAAGGTGTTAGAAAATCAGGATACAAAGGAAAGGATCTTCATAGGCAATTAAAAGTTAGTAGCTTGGGGGTTGCACTGGTGCACCACCTATCCCTCCTTCAGAGCAGGACACCCACCTTCCAGATTTTGGGACTCTTGGCGCCTTGTGGCTTTCAGCTGATTTCCCCTACAGGAATTATCATGTATTTGGAACAACAAGACATTCTGTGGTTCCTAGGACAGCAGTGACACAGAAGTCTGACATACATGAAAAATGGTGTTATTGCCCGTCATTTATAAATAAAAGTGGTCTTCACAGCTGCCACCACCATTGTCGATTTCCTAAATGTAACTTCAGTCTTTTTAATTTAAACACTGAATTCTCTCCCCAAATAAAAATGTGAATGACCTAATTAACATTTATGTGGATTATATTTTATTGTCTTAAATGAAGCCCCATATTGGTATCTGCTGGCTTTTATGTCAGCCTGTGAGATGATTGGGAGATTTGCCCTGCTTTCCCTATTCTCTTGGCAGGAGATCTGATCCCCGTCTGGGCTACTACATGCTGTCATACATGTGGGTACCTGAGGGCCAGGAGTGTGTGGCAGCCAAATGCTTCTCTGGGGTCTGACTGTCCTCAGAACACAACAGCACCCTGGGGACTGGAGCAGAACTGCAGTGATGTGAGTTGGTCAGAGGGAAACGTCCCTGACAACAACAACAGCTGGGGTTGTCATTGTGACTCCTCTTCCTGCCCTTGGGATCCGTGTTCTCATCCTCCCACATCGCCTCCCCCATTCGCAATGTGATAGGATGTTTACTGCCCACCTTAGGCAGTTGAAGTCCAGAAAGACCAAAGATCTCAGCAAGGAGGGACAATAGCAGGGCTTGAACCCCAATGTCAGACTACACATATTCCTGAAGGAGGGCACCCGCCCCCCTAAAAAGCCCTCCCTTCCTCTGTGCTCCTAAAGGCTCTTGTACATTTCCAGTAATTTCAGATCGGAAGTGTTGCTGTAACACTTGGATTATTCCTGTGGCGCATGGGTGGATGTGGGGTGGTTACAGTCCACCACCAGGCTTAACTCTTACTGTCAGGGGGTCATGGACACCTGTAGAGTCCATAACATGCAGCAAAATATTTGCTAATTTTCTCATCAAAGAATTCATGGGTCCAAACAGAAGTAGCCTTACATATGGAAATGGGCCTTCTCTTTGCTCTCTTCCCTTCCCTTATGGTCTTGATTCTTTTTTCCACTTCTTGACCTCCTCCAGGGTCTGAACTCCATTCTAGAACTGTTGGCATCCTACCCCAAGATCTTTGGGTTTTAATGTCTTTCCAAATTATTAGATAGAAGCATCCATAAAACAAATGATCCTCTTCCTTGTGTTGATTGTCTTCCATAACCTGGGTTTTTTTTTTTTTTTTTTTAAGATTTTATTTATTTATTTGACAGAGAGAGAGATCACAAGCAGGCAGAGAGGCAGGCAGAGAGAGAGGAGGAAGCAGGCTCCCCGCCGAGCAGAGAGCCCGATTCGGGGATCGATCCCAGGACCTGAGATCATGACCTGAGCTGAAAGCAGAGGCATTAACCCACTGAGCCACCCAGGTGTCCCTAACCTGGGGTTTTTATGCTAGCAGAGTTTCTGTTCCTCTACTGGGACTATAACCAGCTTTCCCCACAAGAGATGGTGGGGTTATGTGTACGTAAGAAGTGGAGGAGGGGGAAGGAAAACCTCATGCTGCTACTATATCCCTTGGGGTGGTCTCCCTGCCGGATGGTGGGCTTCTTGAGGGCAGGGATGTGTCACAATCTCTCCTATTCTGCACGAGTCATGGAATCTGCTGCAAAGTGAAAAGTTCAACGAACATTGGATGGCTAGAGAGAAGCAGACCCCAACAACATTCTGGAACCCACACCTCCTCCACATGTGGCTGAGTTGGCTCCTTTTTCTTCACCCATTCAGCAACATTAATAACGCTCTTCACCAGCTCAGGGTCAGAGAGAACAAGGCTCCATCCTTTACCTCTAGGAGCTTCTGAGCTGCCCTGGCAGGAACCAGGTTCCAAAGTCAAACAATCACAATGCTATTTTATTATTCCCAGGACTGGGGTTGACGCAGGACATGATGGGAGCTCAGAGGAAGGGTCTCCATCCAGATGGGGCAGGGGGAATTGGGGAAGGTTTGACATTCTTTCTAGAAGCTAAGATCCTGGCCAGAGATGGGGAGGGCGAGGGGAGTTAGCAGAGAGGGAGCTGGCCAGCAATGGGGCCAACAAAAAACTTGGCTAGTCCAGGAAGGGGAGTGAGAAGCCTCAAATGTAGCTTTGACACTGTTTTTCTTTCTTCTGGAGAGCTGCCACGTGCCGCCACAGAGAGAGCATTTCACGGGTAGATGCATATTATTGCAATGTGTTTATCTAGGAAACCAGAGCCCAGCTCCAGCATCTGGTTTTCAGCACAATCCTGAATGAAGTCCAACTTTCCAGTTGGGTTAATGAAAATAAAACTTGGGAAGTTGTGGGCTGGCTGCAGCAGGGGCCGAGTCCCGGGCTCACGCAGGGTCACGGGTTGCAGTGCCGGAAGGGCTTGGGCAGGTCATGGATTGGTTGCGGGTTGGCCCTGAGGCCGGCACCGGAGACAACCTTGCGCAGGGAGGGAGAGCTGCCTGGACTGGCCCCGAGGAACATGCCTCGTGCAGGAATGGCTGTTTGTGGATTCTATCTGTCCTAACCCAACAGAAGTGGACAGAGCACCTATTGGGGCCAAAGGACTGGGCTGGGTGGTGCAGTGGGGGTGAGATGCCCACGTGAACTTGAGCCTGACTCTATGCTGCTGGAGCACAGAACAGTGGGGGAGAGGCCCGAGCAGACAGAGCAGATGGAGCTGACCGAGGAGAAGGATCTGACGACAGCCCCCGTCAGCGCTCACCACTTGGAAGCTGTCAGGAGGCTTGGGCTCAAAGAGGGACCTGTTTTTAAAAGCCAGCTTCGAAAGAGATACAGCCAGGCTTCAGAGAAACCTGGAACCCACCCCTGAACGTCCCCGGGCTCTGCTGGCCTCTCCTGTCAGCAGGCTTGCCCATTTGCTTCCTCGTCCTGTCTCGCTGCAGACTGGGTTTCTCTGCTCTCCAAACTGTGTGGCAAGGAAACATGATTTCTCCATCACTCCTGGATTCCCGTGAGCCTCCTCCTCTCTTGCTCTCTATTCCTTCCCCAATTTCAAATTCCCTGGTTATGAGAGGCTCACTCTTGGTAAAAATCTGCTGTGGCTAGGGAGCAGCGTCACATCTGTAAATGTTGCCAAGGGGAGCCCAACCTGAGATCCCACGCCCATGGCTCTTTATCGTGGCAAAGTCCTTACAGTAAGAAACAAATCACAAAGAGCTTCTCCTCTGACCCCAACTCTACCTTCGTGAGGGAGACAGGACAGGGAAATGGAAGCTCTCCTGTTAGTGTCAGCAACAGGGCTGGACCCATAGCTCCTAACTCCCAGCCCAGTGCTCTTTCCACTACACACTGTTCCTTCGGTCCTGATGTCAAGCCAGCAATTGTGAAATAGACTTTGCCTATGCAGTTTCCCCTCGGGAACAACTGCAGAATGAGCAGTGTTGATTAGAGAGAATGTTGTTGGCGGATCTTAGAGGGAGCTTGGAGCCAAACACCAGTGGTATGGCTAGTTGTGACCCAGAAGGTGTGTGTGTGTGTCATGGGTTCTTGATAGGGTGACCTCACACAGGGGTGTGAGGATCCTGGGGGAAGGATGGCCCCTTGCTCTTATCTTCTTTACCTGGACACTGCTTCTGCAGACAGAATGTAGGAAAGGCCAGGGCAAGACATGGAGGAGGGGCCTCTTTCTCCTGAGTCCTGGCTCAAACTAGGGCATCAGAGAGTCATAACATGGCCTTTGGTGGACAAGCTTTTTCCTGAGGCTACAGAAGAAAGTCTTCAAGCCAAGCCTGAGAGCTAGCTCCTGAAGGACCCCAAGGGGAAGGAAATTTGATGTCTCCTCATCGTCCTTCAAACCTCCCAGCAACATTTTTTTTTTTTTTTTATTTCACCTCTTGCTGTGAGAAGTAATGCTCAGGTTCTCAAGGAAGCTGTCAGTTTTCGTGTACATCTCGCTGCTCCTGCTTGGATCTCTCCAGAATGTCATGATTGCAGCCATTGATGTTACCATTTCCAGGCCCGAGCCCATCCCAGGGCCCAAGCCAACACTGATGGGAGCCTCGGTTCTCATTCATGGGGCTTGAAATCATTTTCTTATCAGTGGCCTGGGTGTGGGGAGCACCAGGCTGCGCCCCTGGTTGGGTTGTTCCAGCCTTACGGTGTTGGTATCTCCATAGACTGGTCTGCTCCCTTGGTCCCTTCTTCCTAATTCACTTGGTTGTACTTTCCTGAGCCCAAACTGCCTGGGGTGTATACTCACTTACAAACTTAGAACCTGCTGTCCATTCCTCTGACCACTGATGAATGAACTTCTGTGAGCTACGAGGCAGCTCTGCCTGGTTCCATGTTCCTCTCATCTCTGGCATCTCTGCCTACTGGACAGGCTGTCTTTGATGCTAGGGCCAAGTAGCAATGCCCTCTGAACTGTGCAGTCACCCATTTCGTAGCTGGGCTGGAACCTCCCGCCTCAGCATTAATGAGGAGGCTCTTTCCTTTTTCTCCTGTTCCTCCCCGTGGCCCTGCATACTTCAGTGTGTCCATTCTAGTGACACTTGGCACGGGCTGTGCTTCCTCTCCCACTGGTTCCTGCACTGATCGTCTCTCCTTTCCATTCATTTCTCTTCTGCTGGTGGCAAGGGTTGCTGGGAGTCAGTGGATAGCAGACCTTCTCCATGAGACAGATCTCCTAGTGAACCAAGGATCAAGACTGTCATATAAATATGTCCCAGGGTATTATGGCTCATCCTACATCAGCTCATCGACTAACAGGATTAGCCTGAATATGAGTAGCTCTGCTCAAGGAGAAGAAGGAGAAAAGCAGGCTATATTCTTTATTCTTTTGATTTTAATTCTTCCCATGATGTGGGCAGGTATCACCTGAGCACACTCACGGTTGACCTTTCCTAGCCTCTTTCTCAATGCAGGTACTAAAATGACATTGTTTACATCTTTGAACTTGGGTCTAATTAAGTTTCCTGCAGGTGCAGGGTCTGTTCTGGGTAATTACTTCCCCTTTCTTAGACATGGTTTCTATAGCTTTTGCCCAAGGCTGAAAATCCTTCATTCACCTACCCATCCACCAACCCATCCATCCAGTCTTTCAATAACTGCTTCTTGCAAATTCTGTGCAAGACAATGAGAACACAGCAACAAACAAGCCATTGTTTCTTCCTTCTGGGTGCTTGGTGCCCTGCCTCTGTCTCCCCAGGGCCTCTCAGCTGGAGTCACTGATGTGTCTACCTCCAGGCCTGGGCTCATTCTTCTGGGGATGAGAGACAAAGGTCAGAGAGATGGATTATAAACATGTACACAGAGAATTAACTGCTAATTGGGGAAGCATTGTGTAGGAAATAAACGGGACAGCCAAAGAAAATAACAGAGAACGAGAGGGAGGACCTATTTAGAAAGGATGTAGAGAGTAAGCCTCCTGAGTGACCTTTAAGCTGAGATCTGAAGGATATTGTAGAGGGATAAAAATGTACATGCAGCAGGATATAAAAAAATGCCAGGGCCATGAGGTGGGAAAGAAAATGTGTTCCAGAAATGGAAAGGCTGTGTGGTCCAAGTGTGCCCTACAAATGAGAAAGTGGCATGAAATGAAACTAAGGGGCCAGGGAGGAGGCATATCTTTTTGGCTATGGTGAGGAAGCTGGAGAGAGAAATGGCTTAGATGAGGATTGATATGATCTGGTTTACATTTTTAAAATGTAAATTACAAAATATGAATATAAAATATAAATTAAAATATAAATTACTCTAACTGCTATATGGAAAATAGATTGGAGAGGGATCCTGTGGCAACAAGAGACTAAGTAGGAACAACCATAGTCTTTTAGCCGAGAGGTGATGGTGGCTTGATCTGATGTCCTGCATTGAAGACGCATTTTGGATACAGAATAAGAAGATCAGATGCGGTAGGTGAGGGAGACTCCACATACGGCTCCTATGTTTCTGGCTTCAGAAACTGGGTGGATAGTGGTGCCATTAACTGGGAGATATGGAGACAGCATATGGAGACAGGAGAGAAGCTTCAGAGACTCGGGGAGGAAATACAGAGTTCAGACCTGGGCATGTTGAGATGTATTTATTTATTATTTGATGGGAGGAGGGACAGAAGGAGTAGGAGAGAGAGAATCTCAAGCTGACTCCCTGCTGAACGCAGAACCCAATGAGGACCTTGATGTGGGTCTTGATCTCATGGCCCTGAGCCAAAATCAATAGTCAGATGCTTAACTGACTGAACGACCCAGGTGCTCCAGATTTGGGCATGTTAAGTTAAGATCTCCAATAGATATCCAAGTGGGTCAAGTAAGCAGTTAGATAAATGAGACCATCACTCACTCAAGAGTTAAATAAATCATAATTGTCAGAATATGGAGAATAGACAAGAAATAAATCGTAATTGTCAGAATATGGAGAATAGACAAAACAGGAGGGACACTTTCTGATCTGCTTTCCTGGGAGCTTTGCTCCAGAGCAAATATCTTTCACGCTGTCTTGAGGAAAGAGGTCAGGGGTGGGGGTCCCAGAAGACCCTTCTAATAGAAGTAAGAGCTTCTGGGTCCCTGCAGGGCCAGGACTATGCAGAATGATGATTCAATTGGGGCAGAGGAATGTTCTCTTCTCCACTGGGATAAGCCTTTCCTAGGATTGTTCTAAATTCCATTGATTATTTTTTTGCTTTGCCCTGGAAACAACACTTTTTATGTAAGCCCTCTCAGAAAGTGACAAATCATGGAAAAATTCTCTTGAATTTGGATTCAGCCAAGGCAGAGATGGCACATCTCACTCTGTGGTGTGGAGGACATCCCGAGGATGGGCCACAGGCAAGAGAGCTGGGAAGTGGATGCAGGTGGCCGGGCTGAGTCATCGAAATTCTTCACCCCTGAGAAACCCGTGCATAGCTTCACGCAATGTGGAGGGATGGCGGGGTGGGGGTGGGGGGCACTCGGACATGTCTGATATTCAAGGCAGGAAGGAAAGAACTAGAAAGGAAGGAGAAAATGTTTTCTGTGGGACAGAAGGACATGGTGTGCTTCTCTAGCCTCCAGGAGGAATGTTTCCTGGCTGGGGCTCTCGTCTCTCCCTATGGCTGAGCCCTCTGGGACAGAAGACTGCCTGGACCTCGGGGAACCTCTAGTAGAGGTTCCTGCTGCCATCCTTTTTTTTTTTTTTTTTTTTAAGATTTTATTTATTTACTTGACACAGAGAGAGAGCAGGAGAGGGAGTCCGATGTGGGATTCCATCCCAGGACTCTGGGATCATGACCCAAACCGAAGGCAGATGCTTAATCAACGGAGCCACCCAGGCGCCCCCTGCTGCCATCATTCTTAACTTTAGAGGTCACATTTGGGAAAGCAGAGGTTCCCGAGCGACCTCTTCGGGGTGAAGTCTTTAACTCCTCCCTCCTGCTCTTGCTCCTAATTTCTTTGATTTATTTCATCCTTTCTTTCTGTTTCTTATCCCTTCTTATTGTTTCCTGACTCTTCACCTCATAACGGAATGAAGTAGTGTGTAGGGGGTGATAGAATGACCATAGCTATAGAATATTGACAGTGGGAACCGAAAGGGAGGAAGGAGAGAAGCTTCTGTGTGCCCTGACCGAGGAGGAACTTACTCAAGCCTAGAGGCTGTGCGATACTCAGTCATCAAGGAGGAGACGCAGGGTGGAGAGGAACACTCTTGGTGAGCAGGGAGAAGGGGAACAGCTGTCTCTCTGGCCACATTTGCTACAAGACAGTTTTTGTTTTTAAAGATCTTATTTATTAGAGAGAGAGAGAGAGAGAGAGAGCGCATGAGTGTGGGTGGAGAGAGAGAGCAGACTCTTGCTGAGCAGGGAGCCCGATGTGGGGCTCGATCCCAGGACCCCAGGATCACGACCGGAGCCGAAGGAGATGCTTGACTGACTGAGCCAACCAGGTGCCCCTGGAAGAGAGTTTTCAAGGTGGGATGTTGACATGACAAGATTATAATGAAGAAAGTTAGTGGAAGCAATGTTGAAAGCAGTGGCGTAACCTTGTAGAGAGGATGGTCAATGTGTGGCCCCCTGGTGGTCCTTCTCCCTCACTACCCTTCTCCAATTGCCAAGTGGTTCTCCCTAAGGTGGAACCAGGTCCCATTTCTGAGAATAACCAGGTCCCATTTCTGAGTCACTGGAGGCAAAGCAATGGGGCGTCGAGAATTCAGTCACAGAGGTGCCCAGGAAATGCTGGCACAGAGCTCTGGACAGTAAAACCAGCTCTCCCCTTTCCTTTATTGTCCACCTCTTCTGGATTTTATGGAGTTAATACTATCAACTCTGGACAAACATTCCACTGGCTTCTTCTTCTTTCTCAGAGTAAAGTTTAAAGTTCTTATCACAGACTTATGATCCTATCTGACTTGGCCTCCCACTACTTCTACTATACTCTCTCTCGTTCCCTTTACTGAGCCAGACTGGCCTTCTTGCTGCTCAAGGATGTCAGCACGCCGTGCCTCAAGGTCTTTGCATTTGCTGTTCCCTCTGCTTGGAAAGCTCTTCTTTCAAAGATCTGCCTGGATCACTCCCTCACTTCTTTCAGGCCTCTGTTCAAATGCTACCCTCACGAAAAGACTTTCTACAAGCATTCTACATAAATCAGACACCTCCCTCCTGGGCTTCTCCACTATCCATCCTCTTACCATGCTTCATTTTTCTTGCTAGCTCTTGATCTTCCTGTAAAATATTATACCTATCTGTTCCTTGTCTGTTTTTCTATCCTTGAATGTAATTTTTTTTAAATTTTTTTTTTGGTTCACTGCTGCATTCCCAAAGCCTAAAATAGTGTCTGGAATGTGTAGAAATTCAATAAATATTTGTGGAGTGAGTGCATGAGTGACTAAATCTGATGAGACCAGAGGTTTGGTGACTCTTCAGCATTGATATGTAATCTGCAGAGGGAATGTTTGTTACACTTATCAACATTTTCTTTAAATTAGATCCATTTTCTCATAATCTTGTCTCATCAGTACAAGGGACCTCCTCAGTGTTGGGTCACGAGCCAGTCTATTCCTGGAAGGATTGCAAGGAGCAGGCCAGGCCAGGAGGGTGATGCTCAAGTTGGATCCTTGGTGCCAGAGAAGAAGGCCACAGCACCGCCAGGATCTCCACAATGATCTCACACTTACTTGAATTTCCCCAGGAAGGCAGCCTGGGCCATGTCCCTCCCTGGATGAACTGGAGAGAAGGGTTGTATTAGTCAGGGTTTTCTAGAGAACAGAGAGTCAAGAGGATACACACACACACACACACACACCTGTATGAGTCTATCTGTCCATCTGGATCAGAAAGCTGGGTGAAGCAGGCACAAGACCTGGCTAAGACTGGACAGGGGGAATCACTTATGGGGGAAAGAATGGGGGATGAGAGAGGTACAGATTTGAAGGAAGTGAAATTGACAGAGTGCCTGTAGATTGACCGCCCCATCTGTGGAGGAGGTGGAGAGGATATTCATAATACTGAGATTGGCAAAGGATGATTTGGGGGCTTGAGGGGAGAAGTGAAGGGCTGCTATTTGGCTAGAAAACTGGGGAGACCTTGGGGGCTGAATGAGGGTTTTCAGGAAGGTTCCCTGGTTAATGGAGATCCTGACTCCACAGTGGAGCTGAACTTCTGTAAGTGACCTTCTTGCAGTCCTCACTGGCAAAGGGTCTGAGATCAGGGAAGAGGGGACTAAAAGTCAGGCAAGCCAGAGGGTGCATGACGGACCTGCCCTGGGAGAACTGGGAGAGGTCCAGAGCCTGGAGTTCACCGGGACGCTCAGGGGCAGGCTGGTAGAAATAAAAAGTAGGGCTGGAGGCTGTGTTCTGGAAGGAGGACTCCAGAGCCGGTGGACATGGCAGGTTTTCTCATGGTGACTGTGTCCCCTCTCCCTGTCTGTGCTCTTTCTCAAGCTGAAACACCCCTGGCACTGACATATCCTGGCAGGAGTGATGTCATGCTCCCCTTCTTCCCTGAACTCTCAAGGTGCATCCAGTCACCTTGACTTGTCCCCTCCTGGCACTTTTCAGGCTGGGTTGAAGGTGACCTTGTCTTGTCTATGCACCCCCCCATTCCTCATGGCCCCCAGCCTCGAGATCTGTGACTTTTTGGGGGGACAGGCGTGAATCTTGCTCATCTGTGGGGCTTCTGAACCTGCACAGCTTGTCTCCCACAGCCCTCTGTGGGTGTTAAATAACTGTGTTCTGAGGGGGTTCCCCCGACCATGGATTTATGAAGGGGCTCCCAGACTGGACAGACTGAGGGGGAGGGGAGGGGCTGTGCTGTGGGGCTGGGTGTCTCTTCACCGCCTCCTGCTTTCCCTTTTCTTTCTTTCCTGCCTTCCTGGTCTGGCTTTTCCATTCTCTGTTCTAGGGAAAGGTGATAGAAAGATCTAGACAGGATAGTGGCCTCAGACATGCCCAGGCAGTCCCTGATGCCCAGCACCCGGGCACATTCAAGCCTGGAAAGGCCTGCAGTGAGGGGACCCGAGGATCCCCGAGGAGGTGGCAGTGGCAAGCAGCCCAAGGGCCCACATGGGATGCCTCTACCCCAGGAGGTCCAGGACTGTGTTCAGAGTCCTCAGCATCACGGTTGGGAAGTGGACCCCAGAGGACAAAGAAGCTGCCTATGGTCAGTTCACAGGATGAGAGGAGTCCCCGTGGCTTGCGCTGCCACTCCTCAGCTGTGTGATCCAGCTACCCACAATCTTACTTGTCACATTCATAAAATGGGGATAATAGTAAGATGATTAAATGTAAAAATGTTCTGAAAGTGCTTTTTCGTATCTGTCCCTGAGAGATCCTGAGCTGTCCCTAGGAGTTAAACTTCCTGATTTCCAGCCTGTTACCCTTTGCATCCATCCAACGTGTTTGGTGGAGCTAAGGTACATGTTCTACTTGGGGCGGGCTACCGCTCATATGGTAAGTTCTCAATGAACCACTGTAAATGCCGTGGACTTGACTCCTGCCAGGCCTTTGTATCAGGTGGTGGGGGTGTGGTAGAGAGGGGATTGTAGGCAGCAAAAAGGGAGAAAAATTACTTCCCCCAAACCTTATGGAGTTCATTATTTACTCAACAAATATTTATTGAGCATCTATTATGTGGTCAGGCTCTGTTCCAGGCACTAGGGAGTACGGTGGTGAGATAGATGCTACGTTCTTACTCTTATGGAAATTCTGGATCTCTTTTCACCTTTGAAGTCTAGATTTATCCTGCCGTAGATTAGTTTCAGGCTCCTCTACACCAGGGGCCAGTAGGCTCTTCCCACCACCCGAAATCCCAGTCCCTGGCCTCTTTAATGGCAGCCTGTGGGGAGCTCTGTGCCTGGTGGAAAAGGCCAGGCTCAGCAGGAGAAATGCCTGCCCCCCATCTCTCCCAAAGCTTCTTCAGATATTGTACCCCTGTAAGGGTGTGTGGTCTGAGCTTCGTCAGACATGGGCTGTTCTCAGAGTCTGGACTCACTCAGAACAAAATGTAGCTGAGCTGTGGGCTGGTTCTCTGCCCATCCTCTATTTCACACCCAGAGAATTCACTCACTCAAATTCCCTAGCCTAAGCGTTAAGTGCCAGCTTGTGCCTTCCTGTAGTTTCCCAGTTGCTGGTTCCTGCTGACTGTGTCCAAGTTTCCAATCCCTAGGCTCCTGCTCTCGTTCCAAGGTCAGGAGCACAGGTCTAGGGCCCCTGAGACATGAAACTGTTGGCTGATAATCTTCAGGCTTCCCAAAAGGCCCTGCTGGGATGGAGGCAGCTTGGACCCCAGGATGGACAGAAGGAGGCCTGGAGTTTGGTTCTTTTCCTCCTACTTGTTTGCTGTGTGATGTAGGGCAAGTCACTTTCCATCTCTGGGCTAGGTTACTTGTTTGTTCATCTATCCATTATCCACTCAACAAAAACTTTTGAATATTGTCTATCTGCTGGGATGGTTGGATAAAGTCTCAGCTCCTTCAGCATGGCCTTTGAGACCCTCCATAGTCTGAGCCATCTGGAAGGAAGCTGAGTGCTTCTTGTACTGCTCTTATTTGTCCCTGAATTCCCAGTCCTTCACCTACCACACCTGGAGCTGTAGCTGGTCTCCTGGGCCAGGGGGCATCTCAGGGCATGGAGAAGCTCTGTCTTTCCCAGAATTTCCTGGGAATTCTGGCTGCCTGCTGCTAAAAGACCCAAGTGTTTTAAAAAAAGTGCTCCCAGTCCCCAGTCTAAATTTGGAGGTGGTGAAGCAGGTACAGAGAAGTAGATAATGAAAAGCAAGGAGGTTCAGCTGACCTGGACAGGCTTCCTGGGGTAGGCCCCTGGGTGGATAGCCCAGCAAAGAGAAGGAAAGATAAGAGGATAAAGAATTCTGTAGAAATGGGGACTTGACCCCAGGAAGTAGTCATGGACAGGTTGTCTTGACCCAGAATTTGGGACTTGAGTTTGCTGCCGCCTTAGAATCCATATTTCAGGGGGGGAAAATAACCTAGACATCCTGAGCTCATGTTTGGTTCCATCACCTGATGATAGTGTGCAGCTCAGGAGGGCTCCACAGCTATCTAGCGAGGTGGGATTCCAGGACTGGAGCAGGAGCTTTGGGGAAGAGACTTGTTCTTTCCCCACTGGCCTTTGATCTGGGAAGATGAAGAGCTAAAGTTGCTAGCAGTCGTTCTCCCTTAGATGTGAAATCTGAGATTGAAGTCAGCAAGGAGAGCAGAGCAGAGGCAGAGGAGACTGGATAATGCCATCATTTGAGCCCTGTGATGAGATGCCTTGCCTGAAGTTAGCCATTCCTGGACTTTTCAGCTTCATGGGCCTTCTTAATGCTTGAGTTAGTTAGAAATGTGTGTGTGTCTGTGTGTGTGTATATGTATGTGTGTGTGTGTGTGTGTGTGTGTAGGCCTAGCGGGTCCCCGCTAATCCACAGACTGGCAGCCAGTATGTGTGTGGGGTTCTCAGGAGAGCTGCTTTATGGCTTCAAGTGAGTTTTGCCCAGAGCCAGCCCACCTGGACACAGTTGTACCTGCCTTGTTGTGCCATATGTATTTGTGACTAGGAAGAGATGGGGCTGATTACTGTCCACCTGCACAGCCCAAGGCAATTCTGCTCACAAAGTCTGGGGCAAAGGGAATTATTAGACATCAAGACTGGGATTTAATCTCCTGGAAAGAGCACTTGGGTAGGGAATGTGTGCTTCTGAAGGTCCCACTAAGAAGCAGAGGCTGGGCAAGAAAGCCTGTGGCCTTCTGATGCCCTTCCTCACAGCAGTCGTGAAATTAACACTCCCTCTTCTTTTTCTTCTTCTTCTTTTTTTTTTTTTTTTTATAGATTTTATTTGTTTATTTGACACAGAGAGAGAGATCACAAGTAGGCAGAAAGGCAGGCAGAGAGAGAGAGGGGGAAGCAGGCTCCCCGCTGAGCAGAGAGCCCGATGTGGGGCTCGATCCTAGGACCCTGGGACCATGACCCGAGCTGAAGGCAGAGGCTTAACCCACTGAGCCACCCAGGCGCCCCAACACTCCATCTTCTGACAACACTTCCCAAGATGGACTTCTGGGTCTCAGCCTGGAATATGGGGGCGCTGGGGAAGACAAGGAGCCAGGGCCTCTGGACTTCAGAGGTCTCCAAATGGATCGGAGACTAAAGATGGCTCCAAAGACGGAGATGGGCTGGAACCAAATACCAGTATGTGTTATGTGGAATTTGTAGTTTGCTGGATTTGCGTTCACAGTATAACTGAAATAACCCCAGCAGTCAATGGTAGTTCTCATTTTATTTTATTTATTTATTTAAAAATTTAAAAAAGATTATTTATTTATTTATTTGACAGACAGAGATCACAAGTAGGCAGAGAGGCAGGCAGAGAGAGAGGAGGAAGCAGGCTCCCCGCTGAGCAGAGAGCCCTATGCGGGGCTCGATCCCAGCACCCCGAGATCATGACCTGAGCCGAAGGCAGAGGCTTAACCCACTGAGCCACCCAGGAGCCCCTCATTTTATTTTTTTTAAACTTACTTTATTTTGGGTGCCTGGGTGGCTCAGTGAGTTGGGCCGCTGCCTTCGGCTCGGGTCGTGATCCCAAGATCCTAGGATCGACTTCTGCTCCGGCAGGGAGCCTGCTTCCTCCTTTCTCTCTCTGCCTGCCTCTCTGCCTACCTGTGCTCTCTGTCTGTCAAATAAATAAATAAAATATTTTTTAAAAAAACTTACTTTATTTTTTATTTTATGTTATGTTATTTTATTTTTTCAGAGAGAGAGACAGAGATAGCAATAGAACTAGCAAGAGAGAGGAAGAGTGAGGAGGAGAAGGAGATGCAGCATCCCCACCGAGCAGGGAGCCTGAAATGGGGCTTGATCCCAGGATCCTGGTATCATGACCCGAGCCCCAAAGGCAGATGCTCAACAGTCTGAGCCACGCAAGTGCCCTGGTAGTTCTCAATTCAGATGAGCTCTGCTGTCCTCAACAAAGTTTTTGCTACTTGCAAAAATTATCCTCAACTTTTATATGCTCCAACTTTCATAGAACTTTTATGTAACTTACCTTGATATCTTAAAACTGGTACTTTATGTATCAGTTGATGGATGATGATTCTGTGCTTTTTCTTGGTGACCACTTGCTACCTGCTGCTGCTAGGGCATAAAAGGCCAGGTCTCCACTTAGGCGATGGGGTGGGCGTGCAGGAGTGTTATGGTGGAACTGGCCGCTTTTTCCTCAGTGTGCTGAGGGGATCCATGAATCCTCTGGCTACCTGACCCCAGGAGCTTGCTTGTAGCTATCAGACTGCTGGACAGAGTGGGTGCTATCTGTGGGAGTGGGGATCTGGGGGATGGGAAGGGGTTCCGAGGCTGGTGGTTCTAGGTGATGGTAAGAGGGGGTCTTCTTGCCAGCGAAGGTAGAGATATTCCTTATGCTGTAGTAGTGGAGGAGATGAAGACAGAGGGAATGGAAGCATCATGGAATACGAGACCTCTCCTGGCCCCATGCAGCACCAGGGGAATGCCATGAAGGCTTTCACCTGCCAGGACCCAAGGCAGGCATACTGTCTGCATGATAGGGATGATATCTTTGCAAATATAAAGCCATATATTGAATAACCCTTTACGTCACTGTTTTACTGTGGAGACCCAGCCATAAAGATCATCACTAGAGGGCAGTAGAGACTGCTTTAGCAAAACAAAGGCTTCCAACCCAGGCCACCAGAGTCTGGGGCTGTGCTGCCTAATCATTTTTTTCCGGTCACAGCTCTCCTGGAAGATGAGAGTATGTGTACGGAACCTGGAATAAACTGAAGGGGACTCGGGGACACGTATATGGGGCTTAGCGAATGCATAACATTTCTTCATGTTATGTGATTACAGTAAGGTACAAAGTAAAAGAAAATATTAACACTGAATTTGTGTAAAATCCTAAATAAAATAATTTCAAATATTTTGTTGGCAAACATAAACTTCCTTGCATTAACATAGCATTTTTTAAAAAAGTTTTTATTTATTTATTTGCCAGAGAGAGAGAGAGAGAGAGTATGTGTGCACAAGCAGAGGGAGTGGCAGACAGAAGGAGAAGCAGGTTCCCTGCTGAACAGGGAGCTCGATGCAGGACTCCATCCCCGGAACCTGGCAACCACTTAACGGAGTGGTTAAGTCTGAGCCATCTAGACGAATTTCAGACTGAAACGGCAACATAAAACTTCTGATCAAGATTTTCAATAATTTCTTCAAATTCTTGCTACCTGCTGCAAGATGATTGCTGGAGGGAAAAATTTTATTAGTACAAGTTGGTGATAAAAAATAAAAAAAATTCTTTATAACCACTCAAAAATGTATAGTAGTTGAAGATAATATATTTAAAGAATATGTTTCTTTATTTGTCCTTTGACACATGCAGTGTTGAAGTCTCTTGTGATAAGGCACTGGCTTTAGCATTCATCACCCTCCCCCCTTTTTTTAAAAGGATTTTACTTGTTTATTTGAGTCAGAGAGAGAGAAAAAGGTGGGGAGGAGGAGCAGAGGGAGAGAGAGAAGTGGACTCTGCGCCGAGCGTGGAGCCAGATGTGGGGCTCAACTTCTAGGATCATAACCTCAGCCAAAATCAAGAGTTGGATGCTTGACCGACTGAGTCACCCAAGCAACCCACAACCAGCTTAATTTTGACTCAAAAAGTTTCCATCTTTTTGCAGAAAAGATAGAAACTGCGCACATACATAGAGTGGCCATTGTCCTGACCTGTCCTGAAGGTTCTGACTTACGCCTTATGACCTGACATGACTATTCACAGCACCTTTCACTCAAAAAAAAAAAAAAAAAGAAAGTACATCAGTTTGGTGTTGACACATAACATGGATGAATCTTAAAAACATTATCCGGAGTGAAAGAACCCAGATGCAAAAAAGTACATGCTGTATGATTGATTCATTTATTTGAAATTCTAGAACAGACACAACTAATTTGTAGTGATGGAAAGCAGATGAGTAGTTGTCTGGGGCAGTTGGGGGCGCTGGAGGGATGACCACAAAGGGGTACACAGGAACTTTGGGGGGTCATGGCAATGCTTTTTACCTTAGTTATAGCCATGGTATACTGGTAGATAACTCACTCATCGTACACTTTATTTAAAATGGGTACATTCTACTCTATGTAAATAATACCTCATTCAAGTTGATTTGGACAGAAAAGACTGCACCCATTTGGACAATAAATTGTATGGTTCTATACATATGTGTGAGGAGAGAGCTTTAGGACTGCCGTCTGATGCTGCCCTCCCCCTCCCCCCAGGAGCTCCTTCCAGCTCTCTCTCTCTTGCTTTACCCCTCTGGGTCCGTGCTCTGCCCTACCTGGAGAACACAGAACACACACATGCCTCCTTGTCCACAATGGGATGGAGGGAGCTCATTGCAGCTGGCTGCTGAAAGACATGTCCCGGGGTCGGGGCCTTCCTCACTGCTTGGGGGAAGATCATTGTCCTGGCTGCCAGAGAGGTCACCTTCTAAGGAGCTGTAGGTGAGGTTTCCCTCAGGAGTCAGAAGCTCATGTGCTCCAGTTGCCCCCTGGGGGAATGGGGAGGGGAGGGCCTCACCACACCGCCTTGCTGCAAACCGGTGACCCTTGGAGGCACGCCCGTGAGAAAGCTCTGACTTTGGGAGGGTTCTTCTGCCTGTCCCTCCGGTTTACTCGTGAGGCTGGAGTCAGAAAGGGGCAAGATCTTACGTAAAGGAAATGACTAAACACCCACTCCTTGGTCCCAAACAACTGCAGGAGGAATAAGGAGAGGGAGAGGGGAAATGAGGTGGGGAGGAAGGGGAAGAGGGAAAGAAGACAGATCGAGGGGTCGTAAATTTCTTTTCTGGACTTTGGTCTACAGTAGGTGTTGGCATACCTTTCTGCAAAGGGCTGGAGAGGGAATATTTTAGGCTTTTGGGTAGTCCCTCTCTCTTACACTTAACTCTGCATCTTAGTGTGAAAGCAGCTGTGGGCCATACAGGGGAATGAAGGGTCTTGTATTCCAATACAACTTCATTTTTGGATGCTGGAGTTTGAATTCATGTAATTTTCATGTGTCACAAAATATAATTCTTCTTTAGGCTTTTTTACCTAACCACTTAAAAATGTAAAAACCATTCTTAGCTCCCAGGCTCCCAGTTACAAAACTGGTAGTGGGCTGGGTTTGGCTGGCTGGGCATAGCTTGCCAACTTTCTAGGGATCCTAGGGGCGGGGCAGGACTTTTGGAAAAGGATGACCTTTGGATTTCTGAGTTTCAATGTAATTAAAGAAGCCATACCCTTCAGCTTTACTGAGATGGTATTCATTTCTATTTTTTTTTTTTTTTTTAAAGAGAGAGAGAGATCACAAGTAGCCAGAGAGTCAGGCAGGGAGAGGGGGGAAGCAGGCTCCCTGCTGAGCACAGAGCCCGACTCGGAGCTCGATCCCAGGACCCTGAGATCATGACCCAAGACCCTGAGATCATGACCCGAGCCGAAGGCAGCGGCTTAATCCACTGAGCCACCCAGGCGCCCCTCTATTTGTTTTTTGCTCGGAACCCAGAAGTTCTCCCAGTCCCTGAAGGGGCTAATATATTTTAACTTCCTGTGTTTAACCCCCATCAGTAATATACAAACCTGTTATTTGATTATCAGTAATTTGAGTTTGACTTTGAAATCCTTCAGCATGACATCAGATAAAATAATGAATGAAGGCCATACACTGATATAAAAATGCAGTAAGGACCGAAGGTTATGAGTAATCAAATTCTGTGTTTTGAGGTCTATAAAAAGGTATGTGTGAAGTGAGTACCTGAGCAAAGTCTAGGGCGGGAGCCTCTTCAGAGCCCACTTGACCTTGGTTGAGTGCTCACTCGACCTTGGGTGGAGAGTCCATTGCAGCCACTCTGGTGGTCCCCAGGGGAGGGAGGCCGAGTAAGCAGCATCCCCCACCCCCCATCGGGAAGGGCTGAGGAGGCCTCTTTCAGGGCACGTGTGATGCTCAGCCCCTGCAAACCTGTAGCGCACGCTGTGTTCAGTTATCCCCGGCAGCTCAGCCTTTGCTTCCTGTCTCCTCCCCCCAGACCCGTGTCACACCCTCCTCTGTACCTGGCCTCCTCTCCTGATTCTCTCTTCTTCCTCCTTGTCACCATGTGCAGTCTTGTTGGTTTTACTCCTGGGGCTTTGTGCTGAAATCTGGAATCGGTACCCCAGGATGGGGTTGTGCAGAGGTTTTGGCCCTCCCACCCTGGACACTTGGGGGACTCTCCTGGGCCCACTGTTTGTGAATTGAACAGGGAATATGGCTGTTGAGCTTGGGGAATAGTGAAGCTGGAGAGTCTCCTTGGTTCCCTTCACTAGCACCCCTCTCAGAAGGCAGGCTTCAGGGTCCTACTCCTGGGGTGGGGTGGCTACCCTGATTTCTTCTCTGTTCCCTTCCCTTGCCTCTTCTGCCCTTCCCACTCATTAGATGTCTTCCCTGTGTGGTCAACAGATTGTAACTATGGGTTCTTATGCCTTCCTCCCTTCAGGGGCTTGGCTGGGCTGTGTGTGTCCCTCCAGGACCTAGAACAGGGCCCAGACCAGAGTGGGCCTTGATGATGTCTGTTGGCTGGAATCGAAGCAGCAGCTCCCTAGTGGGATGAGCTGTCTGGCTGGAGACTGGGAGCTCTAGCCAGCCCCTGCTGCCATGTCCTCAAGGGCCCTTGGCCACTGAGGGTGCCTGCGGGTCACTGTATTCCAGAACACTCTGTGGTGTTTACCAACAGGACATTCAGGGGTGGAGAGGCTGGGGATCAAGGAGGGAGTCCTGGAACAGCACAAGGAGGAGAGGGATGGAGACAGGAAGAGGAACAAGGTTAGAGTTACAGAAAGGGACTTTGGCAGGAATGTTGACATGGGATAGGGACAGAACGAGCAGGAAGGAGAGTGAAGGGGGAGTGTGATTTGGGCCCCAGCCCAGGTTTCCTGCTGGGGACCTGCCCTGCGGGGGAGAGAAGCTAGCCGCCTCTCCTGGGAGAACATGCTTCTCAGTGGGGGTGTGGGAGCTCCTTCAGTTTCCCGGGGGGCCTAGTTATGGAGGCCCAGAAACCCAGGCTTCCCCTCCTCTGGTGCCTGGGCAGAGAAAGAGTTCAATCCCCAGTTTTCTTCTGCTGGGGGCTCCAGAGGGTAACTGTGGTAGGAAAGGGCAATTTTGGGTGGCAGGAAAGGGACTTCTCTAAGGTCCAGTATCTTGTGGATCGAGTGAGGCCCTGTGAGGCCTTGGAAAGTTGGTGGTGGATCCGCACAGCGTGGCCCTCTGTGGCCGCACTGCCCCAGTTGTTGCGGCTGCTTTCCTCTTTAACATGTGTGTTCCTTCCTTCACAGGGGACATGAAAAAGAGATCTTTTAGCATCAGATCCGTGTCAGGTGCAGACAGAAAGCTCAAAGCCTGGAAAGTGGATGGGGATAGGGGAGAAAGCAGCTGACGGGTCAGGTGACATACAGTTTAAGAGGGAACTGTACAAAATGATGGGGAGGCATGGGAGGTGCTGTCTGATTCTGCCTGGAGGTGGGGCTCTGGAGGACACTTTCCTAGAGCAACTGGTGCTTTTGTCCGTGCAGGGTGGGAAGGCAGGAAGATGGTCATTTCAAGTAGAGGGAACAGTATTTGCAAAGTCATGGAGGTGACAGAGAGCTCTGGTCCCTCCCTTTGGGCAGGAAGCTTTGACACCAGTGCTTGGGAAGGTTACCCAGCCTGGACTCCCTCCCAATAAACACACACACACACACACACCCCTTCTGCTTAGAACTCCCAAGAAGCCCACCATGTGAGGTATGGTCAGCATTTCTGAGGTGTGGGGAGGGCCTGAAAATGTTAAATACTATGGCTTTCCACTAGAGCCTCCAGGAAAGGAGGCCACTGGCTGTCATGCCCTAGACATGCATCCCACTATTCCATTCCAGGGGGCCTCTGCACTTCCCCATCTCCCAAAACTCCTCCACCCTAAGTGCAGCCCCTAGAACAAGTCTTGGAGTATGAGAGAGAAGCTCGAAACAAGGTTCTCAGGTGCACCATCATGGTAATGGCTGTCACTAGTCTTTGCTCGTCGTTGTCTCTTGGGAACAGATCAGTCTGAAGGAGTGTGGGCCTGGCTCCTACTTAACTGGTCTGGTCTCACAGCTTCAAAATGGCTGCGTATGCACCAGCATTGACCCTCTGAATCTTGACCACAGCTTCGGTGTTGATTTCTGTTCTAGGAATGGATGGTTTGGGGGATATTGGCTCCCATACCGGCCAAATGGAGTTGGCACTTGTTGAAGTTTGCACCATTTTAAAGAACTTTAAGAGCTGACAATTTTCCTAAGCATTCTTGTCCCAGGCTTCTTGAATCCGGATATGTAATGCTATGCTGAGGACAAGCAATGTGGGAATCAATATGGATCATCTTCCTGAAACATCGGTTTGATGTGAATTATCCGTGGGGGATACTGCTGTTACCCATGTTAATGTTAAAACAAATATACATATAGGAATAAAACCTCCAAATAGCGTAAGTGTTTAAATGAATGGGGAGCCCTGTCAGAAGCGTAGTCAGACTATCCTCCCAGGCCCTTGGAATCTGCTCCTAGTACTGTCACTTTCCCCACATTTTACACGTGAAGAAATAGGTCCCGAGAGGTGGTCAGTGACCTGCCTAAGTGATAACACAGAACAAGAGGAGGGGGTGGGACTAGAACTCGTCGCTGGACTCTGCACGCGGTGTGTTGTCTTCTACACGATGGGGACCCTAAAGTTTCATGTTTTAGTGGTTTGATTTCAGTCGGGCCATGGGAATAACCAAATCCCACCTGTTACAGCCATCTTTGAGCACCGTGGGAGGGGCCAGTGGGGCCGGACCAAGAGTCAGGGACTGAAAGTCGGGAGCCTATACATTTTACTCCAAGCATTTCCTGCAATTATTAAGCTTTGGGGCTTTAGGCAAATTGTTTAACTCCCCTGTGCTTTACTTTCCACTGTCTGTAAAATGGTTGGCTACACAAATATTTTCAACAGGCTGGCCTTTTTAGGAGTGGGGTCACTGCCTGCCTTCCCAGAACAACCAGAGCTGAGCTGGGCAGCTCCTGGCCACAAGTCCCTGAGGAAGGGGTGGCAAGAGATGGGCACCTCTGAGTGCCAGAGACCAAGGAAGATGACAAATGAAGCTCGGACAGGGTCTGGAAAAGCAGCCTTATATAGGTGGCCCCTCGTCGTGTTGGAGGAGCATCTGGTTACAAGGGGGAGGTCAGGGCTACTCAGGCTGTTGCTGGAAGGCTGTTTGTGGGAAGGACACACTGGGCAGTGTCACAGCCAGGGATGGGAAGAACTGCCTGCTCCTGGCCTCACGATGAAACCCAAAACTCTCCCCATTTCCTGGGGGGGGGGGGGCAGCATCCTTCATCTCAGCTGCTTTCTCCTCCTCTCATCTTGACCGCCTTCCTTTGTTTGCACACAGCCAGCCTGGCGTGGGTATAGTCCACCGCTGCTCAGCTGGCCGCGGAGAGAGAGCGAGCGAGAGCAAGAGCACCAGCTGTGAGTTCAGCTGGCTGATGAGCCAGGGAGGGTGAGAGCAATCTCACCACTTTCTATGTGAATTTTACCTACCTCCCTGGCTTTCAGGACAATACCTCATCTTTACCTCCCCGGTGCCCCTCTGTCTCTTATTCTCAAGTCTCTCTGGATTACTTTCTGCAGACACTAAACCATTGATTTCCCACCAGGTTAGTTTCCGGAAAACGCAGGATTGGGGGGCGGGGCTCTGGAGGAGTCAGTGCTTCCTCACAAAGACTTTCTTATCCTCCTGTTCTCACCTTTGCTCAAAGTCATGAGCCTTTCTGAGCTTCCGTGATGGGAATCAGCCTGCCTCCTGCTGGTTCCCCTTCCGCCCCACCTTTGCAGTCTCTTGGTTCCGCCTTTTTCTGTGTTGCTAAGTTAGTTACCATTACCCAGCTTCTTACCTCTTCCAGGGGTTTATGAATTTCTCTGGACCTCTGCCACCTTTGCGTCACACGCATTGTTGTGGGCTCGTACCTCTGTATTTCATCATGTTGACTTTAGTGAGTGTTGGGAGGGGATGGAGATACACCTGTGTTTATTTTTAAATTTTTTATTAATCTACTTTTTTAAAGATTTTATTATTATTTCTTAAGATTTTATTATTATCTTTTAAGTAATCTTTACATCCAATGTGGGACTCAAACTTGCAAACCCAAGATCAAGAGTCGCATGCCGTACTGACTGAGCTAGCCAGGCACCTCAGTTACACCTGTTTAAACTTGATGCTCAACTGGAAGTCCCAGTCACAATTCAACTCATCTTCTCATCTCCATCAGTTCTTTGAGACTCTTCTTGTCAAAGATACATTATTTTCATGTCACCAAATCTAATGATCACTTTGTTGTCCTCACAGTACTGTCTCTCAGCCCAATTTCTCATCTTTGATCACAGCCTTCACCAATAACTTGCTTCTCTCACCTTTATGGTAACCCGTTCTTCTGATTGGTCCATTTTGTCTGTGGGCTACCTTCATTTTCTTTTGCTCACTCTGGGAATTCCTGTGAGCGCCTTTCTTGGACCCTCTCTTCTCTTTCCATACACCCCCATTGATCTGAACTAGTCCTGGGCCCTAATTACTTCCTAAAGGTCTCTCACCCCCATATATTCAGCCCTGATATTTTCCTGGGATTCCACCTTCCTGGGTATCCTCATTTGGATACCTAACAGGCATCTTGAACTTAACACCGATAAATCAGAACTCTTGATTTTCTCCTGAATGTTTTCCTTCCTAGTTTTCATCATCAAAGTAAATGACATGTTCATACATCCAGTTATTCAAGACCAAACCCAAGATCATGCTTCCCTCTGCTCTTTCCTTCTCTGCTCCCATTTACTGTATCAGCAAAATCCCGTCAGAGTCTCCATAGTGTGCTATCCAGTCCACTTCTTTCCAACTCCTCTGCTGATTATCCTAGTCAAGGCTACCCTCATGTCTTGCTTAGGTGATGCCGATTACCTCCTGACTGATTTCCCTGCTTCTGTCATTGCTCCCCACATTCCATGATCCACATGGTAACCCAAATGATCCCATTAACAATGTCTATCAGGGGGGCACCTGGATAGCTCAGTGGGTTAAAGCCTCTGCCTTTGGCTCGGGTCATGATCCCAGGGTCCTGGGTTGAGCCCCGCATCGGGCTCTCTGCTTGGCAGGGAGCCTGCTTCCCTTCCTCTCTCTCTCTGTGTGCCTTTCTGCCTACTTGTGATCTCTATCAAATAAATAAATAAAATCTTTAAAAACATAAAACAAAAAAATAAAAATGTCTATAAGGCATTTACCGATCTACCAGTTCATCTAAAACAGGAGACCAGAAACTGCAGCCCCTTGGCTTAATCTGGCCTGCTACCTGTTTTTATGTTAACCACAAGCCAGGAATGGTGTTTTCATCTTGGGAAAAAAAACAAGGAGAAGAATACTTCTTGTCTCTTGAAAATCATATTAAATTCACATTTCTGTGTTTATAAATAAAGGAGTGCTGGAACACACTGTAAGCGGTTGCTTGTGTGTTGTTCACGGCGGCTTTGCACGGCAATGGCCGATTTAAGAGCTTGTGACAGAGAACACCTGGCCTCACAGCCTAAACTATTTACTACCTGGATCTTTACAGAAAAAACTTTTTGACCCCTGACCTAATCATAAATATTGTTCAGTACTTAGATTATTTAAAATGTGGTGTTAGGAATATATGGTCAGCTTGTATTTTCCTCCGGAGAGTTAAGAAATTCTTGAAGTGTTTGTCTTATTGGGAGAAACTCCAGAGTTGGGCTAAATTTACCACAATTCTAATTAAAAAAAAAAAAAAAAGGCAAACAGATTCTTGTATCTCCTTTGAAATCTAGGAGCCAAGATGCACTACTTATCAAAGGTAGCTTGGGGTGCCTGGGTGGCTCAGTCTTTAAGCAGTTGTCTTTGACTTAGGTCATGACCCCAGGGTCCTGGGATCGAGCCTGGCATCCGACTCCTTGCCTTGCTCAGTGGGCAGCCTTCTTCTTCCTCTCCCACTTCCCTTGCTTGTGTTCTCTCTCTCGCTGTGTCTCTCTGTCAAATAAATAAATAAAATCTTAAAAAAAAGGTAACTTAAAAGTTCAAACCCAGGGGCGCCTGGGTGGCTCAGTGGGTTGGGCTGCTGCCTTCAGATGGGGTCATGATCTCAGGGTCCTGGGATTGAGTCCCGCATCGGGCTCCCTGCTCAGCAGGGAGCCTGCTTCCCTCTCTGCCTGCCTCTCCGTCTACTTGTGATCTCTCTCTGTCAAATAAATAAAATCTTTAAAAAAAAAAAAAAAGTTCAAACCTAGTCTTACTAAAGGAGTAGGGTGAATAACTCTAACCTTTCTATATTTCTTTTTTTTTTTTTTAAAGATTTTATTTATTTATTTGACAGAGAGAGAGAGAGAGATCAAAAGTAGTCAGAGCAGCAGGCAGAGAGAGAGGGGAAAACAGGCTCCCCGCTGAGCAAAGAGCCCGATGCAGGGCTCAATCCCAGGACCTGGAGATCATGCCCTGAACCGAAGGCAGAGGCTTAACCCAGTGAGCCACCCAGGCACCCCAACCCTAACCTTTCTTGTGAGCATCTTTTAAAAAGGATTAATTAATTAATTATTAAATTAACTAAATATTTATTATATATAGTAAGTACAAGCAGGGGGAGGAGCAGAGGGAGAGTGAGAGAGGAAATCCTCAGGTAGACTTCCTGTGAAGCCTGGAGCCTGATGAGGGGCTCTACCGCAAGACCCCAAGATCATGCCCTGAACCAAAATGAAGAGTTGGATGCTTAACTGACTGAGCCACCCAGGTACCCCATCTTGTAAGCTTCTTCTTAATTTAGAAATATGTGTGCATTAGCAAATAAAATATGAGAGTTTGTATTAGAAAAATGTCTATCGGGTTACGCCATTCCCTAGTTTAGGATTCTGCAGTGATTTCCCATTGCCTTTAAAATAAAACTGGAGCTTCTCACCAAGACTGTGGTCTTGGTAAGACCCCACACTCCCCACCCCACCCTCCCTTGCTATATAGGCTTTAGCCACATTGGCCTTCCTGTTGCTTTCCCGTTTCCACCCAGGACCTACCCACCTGTTCTTCCTCCTGCCCGCAATGGTCATTGTAGCCACAACTCTTCCTTATTCATGCACAAGGCAATTGCGAATGGTCAGTGAGCAGAGGTAGAAGGGTAAAGGTGAAGATGAGGAGTGAGGCGCTGGAAAGGATTGTGTTCTGTTCCTCTGCCCTGCTAAGCAGCAGTTTTTCATTGTGACATTCTGTAATTTTCCATGAAACTTTCCTGCACAGATTTTTTGGGGGTAATTTTCCATAAGGTCAGTCAGCTCTATCAAGGGTAACAGTGCGGAGGGGGACTGAGAATGGCCGGGAGGCGCTGAGACTGTCAGAGGCCCCTAGTGTTGTTGGCGCCTGTGTTGTTGATGCCTAGTACCGACTCCCAGCTCTCCTCAGTGTAGAAGAGTCCAGGAGGGTGACAGGCTGGATGTCCCTTTGTGGCTCTTTTTCAACAGAGTGGTTAAAAGAAGCCCATTCTGCCTTCAACTTAAAGCTGAGATCTGTGGGGGCAGTTTTAAGCTGAAGGCAGAATGGGTCAGTCAGTTAAGTATCTGCCTTTGGCTCAGGTCATGATCTGAGGGTCCTGGAATCGAGTCCCGCATTGGGCTCCTTGCTTGGCAAGGAGTGTCCTTCTTCCTCTCCCTTGACTGCTCCCCTTGCTTGTGCTCTCTATCTCTGATAAATAAATAAAATCTTAAACAAACAAACCCCCCAAATCCCAAAACTGAGATCTGTGGTCTGCAACTCAGGACCAGATGTTAAGACAAACTCTTCCCAGGAGTTTGGGCTGTAGTCTGGGAAGTGACTATTTATCACAATTTCCTTTCCTTTGTGTTTCTAGTGGTCCTTGGAGTTTTGGTTTGGGGAAAAACAAAAATAAAAATAGCAACAAATATATTTATTAAAAAAAAAAAAAAGAGAGAGATGGAGAGAGAAAACTTCAACCGTTTGAAGAAGGCAAAGAGAGAAGCCAGGCACCCGAGCGTGCTGCCTTTACGAGTAGTTGAGGCTTGTGACTGAGGCTCGAGAGGGCCGAGAGTACTCCTGTGGAGTCTCTGCAGAAGCACGGAGTGGGTGGGCCAAGCTCTTGAAGCCTGGGCATCCTCCCCTTGCTGCTCTCAACTTGGGCCAGGCACTCCCCAAAGGTGAACTGAGGGAGCCCCTCATGTGGAGCCCCCCCCCCCCCCCCCCCGCCCCCGTGGGCTTCCTCAGAGGACGCCCTCCCTCCCACCATGGCTGCTGTCCTGGGGCCATGACGGTCCCTCCCTCAGCAGCACAGGAAGAGGCAGCGAGAGAAAAAGGCTCAGTCATCCTCCAGAGACGGGGCATCTCCCAGCAACGCGTTCTTATTGACTTAACAGCGCAGCTGCCTGGCAGGTTCTCAGGGCATGTTCTCAGTTATCTGAGTACTTGTTGTTTCTTGGGCCCCTTCATGTCTGACCCAGTTCTTAGTCCTGACCTTGCTTCTTAATTAATCCATGTGCTTATGTAATGTGGGGCACACCCACATAGTAATGAGGCCTGTTCAGGCTTTGCTCTCGAATGTTCTGGCCTGTTTTACAGTTTCTGAGGAGGTGAGGTGGCGAGGGGTTACCTTCTCCTCCATCTGGGCACTAGGATCGAAGTGGCGACTGCCTGTTGGAGTCTCCTTGTCCAAGGTGTCTTTCTATAATAACCAGTGTCTCTTATGTTCCAGCAGTGTCCCGGCAAGGCCTTGCCCTCAGAGTTCTTCAGGGAAATGAGAACACAAAGGCTGGTTGAGCTGACACGAGGGGAGGAAACCCACACAGTCGGACTGAAGCAAATGCACACACACAAGAAACCACAAGGGAGATGGAAGCGTTGTTTGCTTCTTGATGCTAATCCCTCTTTGCTAGGGGACTGTGATAACCAGAGCCAGATGGGGCAGAGGACAACATCTGTGTCCAGAATCTGCTGTCCTCCCCTTCATTTGTTGTCTTACCTTTGCCTGGTTTTCTTTCTTAGTCCTCTTCTGCATCTGAAGCTGTCTGCATACCACATTCCCATACTGAAACCACTTACTTCCTTGAAGTCCAGTATCACAAGCAGAGAATTCCCCGGCTCTCCAACAGTTGCTCAGAGTTCACAGTAAAGGAGTAAATCTTCAGTGACTGTGTTTTTGAGTTTTTTTGTGTTTCATCCAGTCTGCTGACTCTGTGTGAACTCCTTACGATGCCAGCAACTGCCTTTGGGCAGTGGAGTCATCACCACGTTAAAACAGGTCCCTAAAACATGCCTTCTAGTCCATGACTTTGCACACGATCCTCTTCTGACAGCACTGTGTTCTGACTCACTCCTGATCCTTCTCATTCCTGACTTGGCATTTTTTCACCTTTGACCTCATTTTACCTCTTTGCCCCTGCCAGTTGGTCCAGGCTTTTGGGCCTCGCCCTGCCAGTGGCCACCTGGGTGTAAACTTTCTTTCCAGCCTTGCTTCCAAAGCTCCTCACTGGCCCACATCCCTCTTGGCAGCTTCTGCCAGGCTTGTCCAGTGGAAGAGGAGGACCTAGACCCATCACAGTGTCTGTCAGCTTCCTGCTGTGCCCAAGGTTGCTTCTCCTTGACAGTGCCTCATGCTGGGCCAGGGCATGAGCACAGGGTCCAGTGACAGAGGTGTATGCTGACTTGCAAAATGCTTCTTACTGCCAAAATCATTGATTCCCCATCCTCTGCTCTCCTACCATTAAGCGTCTCCTCTTTGTAGCCACTTGGGGTTTTGGTGTTTAACCATTTCATGACTATGTGCATGAGCCACGCGTTTACATTACCCTCCCGAGAGCAGCCTTTTGTAGTTAGTAGTCTTTACATTTGTTCAGTGACTTATGGTCAAGAGGGTACCGAGAATATTCACATATTCATTTCCATACTTTTTATTTTCTTTTGCAAACATGACTCAGGTTCATCTCACCTATTTGGCACATTAGGGCCAAAAATTTTTTTTTTCCTTTTCTTTTGAAAGATTTTGTTTACTTATTTGAGAGATAGACACAGTGAGAGAGTCTCAGAGGGAGAGGGAGAAGCCGGGTCCCTGCTAGCCAAGAGCCAGAGGTTGGACTTGATCTCAGGTGCCCTGTTTTAGTTTCTATTAAAACAACAAAAAGGGACACCTGGCTGGCTCAGTCAGTGAAGCATGCCACTCTTGATCTTGGGGTTGTAAGTTTGAGTCCCACATTGGGTGTGGAGAAGACTTAAAGATAATATCTAAAAAAAAAAAGAACAAAAATAAAGAATATAAAAATAATATATAACAAAGAAACCAATCTGGATTATGTTTACCTTATACCAATCCATTCATAAAATGCAATTTTAAATATCATCTTATAGAAGAAGTTGTTCATGAAGGCAGAAGTGTTTGGAACTCATGAAAGGCATAATGTGAGCCTGATAGGACTGCTGTTCTACACTTGGCACCAACATTGACTTCTTATGTAAATTTGAAAAAGTTTCTTAACATATTAGCTTTTTCCTACCAAAAAAATGAACAGAAAAATTTCTGCCGCTAATCACTTTCCAGGGCTTTTATTAAGACAAAGGATATAACTGGGAAAGTATCTAAACTTTTTAAAAGAAAGGCTTATATAATGAAGGACTAACTCAGCTGCAAGTAACAAGTATCCATCTCAAATCAGCATAGGCGGGGCGCCTGGGTGGCTCAGTGGCTTAAAGCCGCTGCCTTCGGCTCAGGTCATGATCCCAGGGTCCTGGAATCGAGCCCCACGCCGGGCTCTCTGCTCAGCAGGGAGCCTGTTTCCTCCTCTCTCTCTGCCTGCCTCTCTGCCTACTTGTGATCTCTGTCAAATAAATAAATAAAAATTAAAAAAGAAAATCAGCATAGGCAAAAAGAGAGCATATGGGCTCCAAGTTTCAGCTTTAGGCATAGGTGGATCAAGAAACCTTCAAATTCACTTTGAATCCATTTCTCTATTTTCCTCTGTCTTTTGGTCTGGCTTCCTTCTATTTTGGGTTTCTTTCCTAGCACATTTTCCCCACATGTTGAAAGAATCTCAGAGATTTCAGGCTTTAATTATCCTTAAGTTTGTGACCTTAAAAGAAGAGAGATTATTCCAGTAACTCAACTAATTCTACAGAAAAACTCTAATTGGTCTTTTTTTTTTTTTTTAAAGATTTTATTTATTTATTTGACAGACAGAGATCACAAGTAGGCAGAGAGGCAGGCAGGAGAGGGGGGAAGCAGGAAGCAGGATCTCCACCGAGCAGAGAGCCTGATGCGGGGCTCAATCCCAGGAACTTGAGATCATGACCTGAGCTGAAAGCAGAGACTCAACTCACTGAGCCACCCAGGCACCCCTCTAATTGGTCTTTGCTTAGGTGTTTCGAGTTTTCTTGTGGCCAGGGAATGGTGGGCTCTTTGACCCACTTAATCAGTTGCCTTTCCATGACTTGATTGACAGTCTCATAAGGCTCCTTTGGGAGAGGGAGAGAGCAGTTTCCAAATGAGGAAACTCAGACAAAATATCTTGACCATGTCTGCACTGTATCAGTCTATGATATTGTTGTTACTGTTATTGTTTTTAATTTTTAGTAATTTATTTTAATTAATTAATTAACTTTTAAGTAGCCCCCATGCCCATCATGGAGCCCAATGTAGAATTTGAATTCATGCCCCCAAGATCAAGACCCAAACTCAGATTAAGAGTTGGATGCTTAATCAACTTAGCCGCCCAGCACCCCAGTCTGTGGCATTGTTAATATTATCTCTCTTGTAGGACATTAGAACTGGCTGAGATTTACCCAGGTTAACTTTCCAGACCTGAGTCCTATGGGAGCCCATCAAGTTTCATAGAGACCACATGGATTCATTTAATTTTCATAAATTCCGTGGAGCGATTATTCATTCCACTTTTTTTCCACTTTAAAAAAATTAGTAAGCTTCATTTTCTAGAGAGGTTTTAGGTCCACAGAAAAATGAATGGAAAGTGCAGAGAATTCCCATATACCCCCTGCTGCCACCCATTTCTCCCACTATCAACACCCCCCATCAGAGTGGTTCATTTGTTACAACTGATAAACCTACATTGATGCATCATCATCACCCAAGGCCCATAGTTTAGGGTTCACTCTTGGTGAACCCCACTCTATGGGTTTTGACAAATGTATAAAGATAGGTATCCACCATTATAATATCATGCAGAGTAATTTCACTGCCCTGAAATTCTTCTATGTTCTCCCTCTGCCCAAGCCCTGGGAACCACTAATCTTTTCATTGTCTCCATAGTTTTGCCTTTTCCAGAATGTAGTTGAAATTATATAGTGTATAAAGCTTTTTCAGGTTGGCTCCTCCAGTTAATAATATACATTTGAAAAAAATATGCATTTCCAGGGCGCCTGGGTGGCTTAGTGGGTTAAAGCCTCTGCCTTTGACTCAGTTCATGATCCCAGGGTCCTGGGATCGAGTCCCGCATCGGGGTCTCTGCTTGGCAGGGAGCCTGCATCCCTTCCTCTCTCTCTGGCTGCCTTTCTGTCTACTTGTGATCTCTGTCTGTCAAATAAATAAAAATAAAAAAAAATTAAAAAAATGCATTCCTCCCATGTCTTTTTATGGCTTAATAGCTTATTTCTTTTTAAAGCTGAATAATATTGCATTGTCTGGATGTATCACAGTTTACTTATACGTTGATCTACTGAAGGACATCTTGGTTGCTTTCTAGTTTTGGCAATTACGAACAAAGCTGCTATAAATGTTTGTGTGCAGGTTTTTGTATGGATAGAAGTTTTCAGCTCACGTGGGAAAATACCCACAACTACTAGATTGTATAACATGAGTATGTTTAATTTTGTGAAAATCTGTAAACCATCTTCCAAAGTGGCTGTACCATTTGGCATTCTCACTGGCAATGGATGAGAGCCCTGATTGCTCCACGTCTTTATCAGTGTTTAGTGTTTGGATTTTGGCCATTCTACACATGTGTAGTTGTACCTCACTGTTCTTGTTTTTGTTTTTAAAATATTTTATCTATTTATTTGAGGTGAGGGGAGCACAAGGGGGGAGTGAGAAGCATACTTCCAGTCAAGCAGGGAGCTTGATGGGGAACTCGATCCCAGGATCCTGAGATCATGATCTGAACCAAAATCAAAAGTCAGTTGCTTAACTGAGCCACCCAGGCACCCCTCATTGTTGTTCTAATTTGCAATTCCCTGATGAAATGTGACTTTGAACACCTTTTTATATGCTTCTTTGCCATCTGTGTTTGGTGAGGTATTTGTTAACATCTTTTACCCATTTTTAAATTGGGTTCATTTTCTTATTGTTGCTGGGATAACAGTGCTTTATCAGATACGTCTTTTGTAAATATTTTCTCCCAGTCTGTGACTTGTCTTCCCATTCTCTTATTAGTTCCACTTTTATAGATAATAAATGCTACAAATTACTGGGAGCTTGCCATACACTAAGCATTATGCTAACCACGCCACATATATTACCTCATAAAAATTCTATGAGGTATTGTGTTTATTGAGGTTCTTTGGAATATAAGCAGCAGAAACCAACTCAGGCTTGTTAAAGAAGAAGAAATATACTGAGAGGATAGATAATAGGATATCTCATGGGATAGGAGGAAGAGTTGAACAGTCAAAACTTGAAAGGATAGGATCTCACTCTTGCGTGGTTTTGTAGGCTTTTTAGAAGGTGGATTTGGGGATAAACCTAGTGCAATCCTATTGGTTTCTAGTTGCTGCTGTGTTTCAGAAGCCGCATTTTTTTTGGAGGGAGAATCTAATTGGCCCATCTTGAGTTAGGTGTCTAGCCTTGAACCAGTCGGGTTGAAGGGGACACGTAGTACAAGGTCGACCACATTTGTATATGAACAGTTCTCAAACAGAGAGACTCACTGTGAACCTGTTAGCTGCCCAAAGGTATATCTACTGTAAGCATGTAGTTGTACCAGTCAAGGTCCCGCACTCAAAAGTGGGTGATTGAAGAACACTTAATAAGGGGGTTAAATAGGAAGAGTTTAGGGAAAGCAACAAGGGATGTTAGAGTATCCTGGGGCTAGTGATAGTGGGGAAGTGTTCCCATGCCAGGCCTGAAAAGGAAAGAGGAGGTGGTGGTTTTTGGAACCTGTGGAAACAGCTATAAGGAAAAGGCTTCCTGGTAAGTAGCTGTGGTCTTTGGGAGAGGGTTACAACCGGCCTGCAGCAACCCAGCGGTGTGGGATGTAGGGGAATGATACCAAGATTTCACTCTCCTCCCACCTGCACATTTCTTGGACCCAACCAGAAGCCAGAGAGCAATGGAGTCCCTTGATTCAGTTGTTACGGGCCAGCCTCCTAGGACGTAAGTCAAGGTGTGCCGGGGCAAATAGAAGCCAACCAACAAAATAACATAAATACCCGCTTATGGATAAAAACTTGTAGGTGTAGAGGAGTTAGTGACTAGTTTAGGCTCACACAGCTAATGCAGGGTCGGAGATGGAGTCTGACTCCTGAACCTATGCTTTTAACCACGGGGCTCTACCACCTCGCAGATGAAGACGCTGAATTCAAATATGGGATTGACCACACTTGGCTCAGGTCAGTCCTTTATTTCTCTGGGCTCCTTGAGGATTCACCTCTGCTGCAGCTGCAACAAGAGTCCATAATCCAGCCCCCTCAGAGGGAAGTGGATAGAGTCACACTCGCTGGGCTCCCTCTGGTCCCTCATTCCGAGCTTGGCTGAGCCATGGGGTTTGGAGTATCAGAGGTAGTTGAAGTGGAGTCCAAGTTTCTTGCCACTGTGCTGGCAGCTCTGTTCTTCGGGGAGGGTTGCGATGAGATTTAAATTGTACTCCAATTAAGCTTTTCCACTTTAAGTCCTCAGGGAGCATTCACAAGCTTGGACCATGCACTTGTAAGAGCTAATACCATTATCAGACGCCTGTTCATCTCATATAAATAAGCCCACTAGTGCCTCTTCTGTCTGGCCACGTACTTTCCTGCCACTGCTTGGAGCCTTCAGACAAACACATTTCCGATCAGGCAAACAGAGGAAAATATGAACAACAATAACATTCACTGTAAGGTTTTATTTCCTGTCTCATTATTTTCCAGCTTTTTAACTAATAATCGGTAACATCTATTACATACTGACAGCGCTGTTTTACATAGTTTGTCTCATTTCACCTTGACAGTAGATCTTAAAGGTAGGTACTACTTAATCCTCACTTTACAGATGGGCAAACTGAAGTTTACAGGGGTTAATTTGGTGTCTTTGGTGATGTAATTATATTAAGTAGTAGATTTAAGATTTGAACCCAGACATCCTATCCTGACTCTAGAGCCCACACCACATAACCATGATACCAACTTCAGTTCTGGATGGACTAATTTATAAAGTAGTGGGTTCTGATCATGCTTCTCCCCTTTCAAAGGTGAAATTCTGGTATGTTTAGGGAACAGGAGTATGGTAGAGACTACTGGCAATTTTCAAATATCGATGGGTTCCCATCAAGTTTTCATCTCTGTTGCAACTGAGTTGGGGACATGTGACTATGTCCGGCCCATTAGGTGTGGGCTGAAGGGATATGTGTTATTTTTCAAGCCTGGCAATAACCCCCACCCCCACCCCGCACTATCAGCCACTCTCTGTGTCTCATAATGGGTCATAATGAGATGGTAAAATTGCCACCTGTAAGTTGCTCCTTGCTCCTTGGAGAAAGCCATGTTGGACAGTTCCCTGACCTGCATTGATTGGATGGTGACATGAGTAAGAAAGAAACTTTTGTTAGGTTGGACCACTTAAATTTTGAGGTTTATTATATTGTATCTTATCATACTCCAAATAATGTAATTATTTTACAGAAGGTTCCTGTCTTATGGTGGTTCGACCTAGAATTTTTTGACTTTACGATGGTGTAAAAATACCACCATACTTTGGATTTTGAATTTTGACCTTTTCCCAGGCTAGCAATATGTAGTACAATACTCTCTCATGCCACTAGGCAGTGGCAATGAACCATAGCTCCCAGTCAGCCATGCAGTCAGAAGGGTGAACAACTGATACACCAACAACCATTCTGTTGTTCACTTTCAGTACAGTATTCATTAAATTATATGAAATATGTAACACTTTACGGTAAAATAGGCTTTGCGTTAGATGATTTTGCCCAGTTGTAGGCTAATGTAAGTGCCGCTAACAGTCGGGGATGAGAGAAGAATTAGGCACGAACCAGTCCGCTGCAAGAGATTAGGAGCAGGGGACAACAGTCGAAAAGGACGGCTGCCCCGAGCATCGCCACAGTCTCACTTTTATTGGATAGAAAACAATAGCCAACAGAAGGATTGATGAAGGTCAAACGTTAGTCCTGTCTTGCAGACAAGCAAGGAGGAGGGTCAAGTTTCTGGTTAACCAAGCACATTCAAAGGACTCGTCTAACTAACAGCGGGCACTTCTGGGATGAGAAAGGAGCGATAAGGGATAAGGGAAGCAGGCGGTTTTCCTTCCACCCTGAGCTGACCGGGCGTTCCCGGGTGCTCGGCTTCCCTGAAGCAGGCGGCGTTCCGCCCTGGGCGGGCCAGGCGTCCCCGGCTGCCCGGCTTGGGTGAAGGGGCGGCCTTCCGCCCTGAGCGAGTCGGGCATCCCCAGCCGCCCAGCTTCACGGTCGTATATCGTCCTTCTCCCCAAAGACCTGTTGCCAGTATATGTATTTCTTAAGGCCATATCTAAATGTGCTTGGTAACTAGTAAAATCCTCCAGGGGTTACAGTTTAAGTAACAAATTGTTCCGAGGGGCAGCAGCATGTAAGTGTTCTGAGCACATTTAAGGCAGGCTAGGCTAAGCTGCGAAGTTTGGTAGGTTACATATAGGACATGCATTTTGACTGATATTTTAAACCTACAATGGGTTTATTGGGACAGAACTCATTGTAAGTTGAGGAAGATCTGTAAGAATACACAAAGTGGTATCTCTCAGGCCACTGCTATAACAGCTTATTGGTCTGAGAGGAAAACTAATGTTGGAGACTGGAAATATCTCAATGCATGCTCTGTCTTAATAAATAAATCAAACTACTTTTATAAAAGTAGTTTGATTTATTTATTTATTACAAATATTTTATTTATTTTACAGGAGAGACAGCAAGAGAGGGAACACAAACAGGGGGAGTGGGAGAGGGAGAAGCAGGCTAAGCCACCCAGATACCCCTAAAAAAACTACTTTAAAAAAAGAAGGATAGGGGCACCTGGGTGGCTCAGGTGGTTAAGCATCTGTCCTTGGCTCAAGTCATGATCCCGGAGTCCTGAGATTGAGTCCTGCATTGGGCTACCTGCTCAGCAGGGAGCCTGCTTCTCCCTCTGCCTCTGCCTCTCTCTCTGTCTCTCATGAATTTAAAAAAAAAAAAAAATCTTTTTTTTTTTTTTTTTAAAAGAAGATATAGGGACTTGAACAACAGCATAAACAAACTAAGCCTAACATAATAGCAAAATATCTTCCACTCAACATCAGAACATACATTCTTATCAAGTGCACATGGAACATTCTCTATAATGGGCCATATGTCAAGCCATAAAACAAGTCTCAATAAATTTAAAGGTTTAGAAGAATACACATTCCCTGACCACAATAGAATGAGATTAGACATCAGTAACAGAAGGAAATTCGCAAATATGTGGAAATGAAACATATTTCTTCTGAATAGTCAATGGTCAAAGAAGAAATCAAAGGGAAATTAGAAAATGATTTGAGATGAGTAAAAATGAAAACATAGCATACTAAAGTCTTATGGGATATAATGAAAATAGCGCAAGGAAAATTTACAGCTATAAACACCTTTATTGAAAGAGAAAAAAGATGTCAAATCAAGAACCTAAGCTTTCATCTTTAGGAATTAGAAGAAGAGCAAGCTAAACTCAAAGCAAGCATAAGGAAGGAAATAACAAAGATTGGATCAGAAATAAATAAAATATAAATAAGAAAAAAACAATAAAAAGGGGCTCCTGGGTGCTCAGTCATTAAGTGTCTCTGCCTTCAGCTCAGGTCATGATCCCAGCGTCCTGGGATCTAAAAAAAAATAAAGAAAATTAACAGAAAAAAAGGTGGTTTTTTTTTTAAGGTTTTATTTATTTATTTGACAGAGATCACAAGTAGGCAGAGAGGCAGGCAGAGAGAAAGAGGAGGAAGCAGGCTCCCTGCTGAGCAGCAAGCCCGATGCGGGACTCGATTCCAGCACCCCGAGATCATGACCTGAGCCGAAGGCAGCGGCTTAACCCACTGAGCCACCCAGGCACCCTGATTTGTTTTTTAAAGATCAACAAAATCAACAAATTGACAAGCCTCTACCTGGAATGACAAAAAAAAAAAAAAAAAAAAAAGAAAAGAAAAGAAATAAAACTCAAATTACTAAAGTCAGGAATGAAAGAGGGGTCATTACTGCCCACCTTACAAAAATAAAAAAGAATATAAAGGAACACCATGAACACTTACATGGCAACAAATTAAATTACCTAGATGAAATGAACAAATTTCTAGAAAGGCATAAATTACTGAGAACATCTCAAGAAGAAACAGAAAGCAATTTTTAAAGACTCATTTATTTATTTGAGAGAGAAAGAGCACATTAGCTGTGGGGAAGGGCAGAAGGAGAGGGAGACAATTGCAAGCAGACTCCCCATTGAACACAGAGCCTGATGAGGGTCTTGATCCCAGGCCCTGAGATCATGATGCTGAGCCGAGATTGTGACATGAGCCAAGATCAAGAGTCTTAACCAACTGAGCCACCCAGGTGTCCCAAAAAGAAATAGAACACCATAATAGACTTCAAACAAGTAAAGAGATTGAATTAGTAATTAAAAAACAAAACGAAACAAAACTTGCCACATAGAAAAACAGTGGACAGATGGCTTCACTGGTAAATTCTACCAAATGTTTAAAAAGGGGTTAACTTTAATACTTCACAAATACTTCCAAAAAATATAAGAGGAGGGAATATTTTCAAAGTCATTTGATGAGGCCAGTATTATTCTTATGGCAAAGGCAGAGTAGAGTAAGGTATTCCAAGCAAAGAAAACTACAGACTAATATCACTTATGAATATAGATGCAAATATCCTGAACAAAATGCCAGCAAACTTAAACCAGCAGTATGTACAAAGTATTATATACCAAGTGGGATTTATCTCAGGGGTGCAAGATTGGTTCAACATACCAAATCAATAAATATAATATACCATATTAATAGAATAAAGGACAAAACCCATGTAATCATCTTGATGAGGGAGCAGGAGGCTGGCTGAGGACAAAGCAAAAGCTGGCGCCTTGCACCCCCTCTTCACCCGCTCCCCTCCATATGTGTAGCATTCCTCAGGCACCCCTGATCGCCATAAAATGATAAATAGTTAACTTGCAGGGATCGCAATCCTGCAGAACAGGAATCTCCCTTGCTCTACAAGATGTCCTAGAGACCTAAACAGGGAGGTTACCTTATCAATAGCACAAATTTCCAGAGGCAAATAACTCTTGGCTCCTGAAGCCCTAATGTCCCCCTCCCACCATAAACTGGAGGAGACTGGGGTAGAAGGGAATGTAAATGATAGCCAGATCATAATACCCCACCAAGAATCCCCCAATTATCTTGATGTTAGTGCCTGACCTAAAGATGACATTGATCAAGCCGTAAGGGCAAAGACTCCCCCCGGCACCTTGTAGGCCCTCCCTAGGATGTGAGAACTCTGTCGAAATCTCCCATTCCTTCACCACCTCCCCCCAACCGTGGGGTATATAACATGCCCACCCTCACAACCCAGGGCAGCAGCTCTTCCTGCCCACGGGTCCTGTCCCCGTGCTTTAATAAACCACCATTTTGCACCAAAGATGTCTCAAGAATTCTTTCTTGGTCATCGGCTCCGGACCTCAGCCCACCAAACCTCACCTAGGTTCTAGAACTTCATCAATCTCAACAAATGAAGAAAAACATTTGACAAAATCCAACACTTTTTCATGATTAAAAATGCTCAACAAACTAAGACTAGAAGGGAATTTCATAATCTGCTCAAAAGCACCTACAACCCCCCCTCCCACTGCTAACACAGTACTTAATGGTAAAAGAATGAAATCTTTATCCTTAAGATCAGGAATTAAAAAAAGAATGTCCACTCTTGTAACTTTTATTCAACACTGTACTGTGGGCTCTAGCCAGGGGACTTAGTCAAGAAAATGAAATGAAATGAAATGCAAAGCATCTAGATTTGAACAAAGGTAAAATGATCTCTGTTTGCAGATGACATATTCTTGAATATAGAAAATCCAAAGGAATCCACAAAAAATCTCTAGAATATAGGGTATAAGATCAATATACAAAATTAGTTTGTATTTCTATATACTAGTAATGAAAAAATGAAGTTAAGAAAAATGAAATTAAGAAAACAATTCTGGGGTACCTGAGCGGTTTTAGTTGGTTAAGCATCGAACTCTTTTTTTTTTTTTTTTTTAAGATTTTATTTATTTGGGAGATAGAGAGAGAGAGTGAGCAAGAGAGCTCTTTGGGGCAAAGGGACATAGAAAGAGGGAGAAGCAGGCTCCCTGCTGAGCAGGAAGCCTGATGTGGGGCTTGATCCCAGGACCATGAGATCTTGACCCGAGGTAAAGGCAGATGTTCAAGTGACTGAGCCACCCATGCACCCCAGTTATATTTCTTTTTGGGGTGATGAAAATATTCTGAAATTAGATAGTAGTGATGGTTGCACAACTCTGTGAATGTACTAAAAACCACTGAATTATACATTCTAAAATGGGGAAACATTACTGTATGTATAAGATTCGAGAAGCATATCTCAATTTAAAATGAAAAAAGAATGTATTTGGCTGTTTTGTCAGCAGAAATTAAATGGTATAGACAAAGTCCAGAATACTGAGGTCAGTCAACTTAGAAAAGCTGGCCGTGTCTAGGTCCCAAATAGTAAGAGATGGAAATTTAAAAGGCTTTGCGTGACAAAGGCCCAAGAAGATGTTTCAGCTGATTAAAGTGAATCATGGAAAATATCTGATTAAACGTGTGTTCTTTATTTTAGCTAGCTTCAAGAAAATCACTATCACGTTGAAAGAGAGAGCCTAGGGGCAAGAAGGCATCAGAATAAAGCAAATTCGAAGATTGAGTGTTACAAAAGAACACTGAGTATGGATATGGGCAAATGGAATGGTCTGGATGCCAACAGACTAGAAGCTTTACAAGTTTTTGAGAAAATTGTATTGTTAAAGAAACCCAAGTTTGTGTGAAAAGCCTGAACTAACTAACTAAAAAGCCTTAACTAACAATAGTTAAGCCTTAAAACAACCTCTGGCAGGAAGTTGCACAGTCCCTAGGGACAGCATTCTCCCCCATCTCTCTCTTTAGATGTAGCCAAGGAGAATAAGGGTCCAGGAAGGATCACAAAGGATGAGACAGCTCGTGCCCCAGGCTAGGCAGCTTTGATATCTGCCCATTGGTATTTCAGAATTTTAATACCAGTGTGTCTGTGGAACAGTGACCTCTGTAGGTCTCTCAGGCAACCCCTGCCCTTTTCGTTTTTTTTTTTCGTTTTTTTTAAAGATTTATTTATGGGGTGGGGTGAGAGTACGTGTGCATGAGTTGGGGGGTGGTGGTGGAGGGGCAGAAGGAGAGGGAGAAAGAGAGAGAATCAGGCTCCATGCCCACATGGGCGCCCTGTGGTCATGGGGCTCAATCTCATGACCCCGAGATCATGACCTGAGCTGAAATCTACTAACCTACTGAGCCACCCATGCGACCCTCAGTCTTCCCCTTTCTGAATGGGAGCGTTTACTGAAGTTATCCTATTCCTGATCCATTATTGTACATTTGTGTGTTGGCATGGGTTTGAAGCAGACGACTTGCCTTTTTAGTTCCCAGGGCTTCAGCCCAAGAGAAACTGCATCTGATCTTGATGGAGAGGACTACGAGAGGCAATGGCAGATTGGACTTTGCATTGTCTTCCACAAGGACCAGTTGAAGGTGTTTTACTTGTAGGAAGAAGAGAACAAACAAGTGTTTAAAGACCAGAAGAGTATACTCTGGTGGAGACTGTTGTCGCTTACCACATGGGTTCACCAGGGACTCCTCTACATTTCCCGGCCTGCAATATTGGCCAATAATTTTCTTTACTTGTCTTTACTTTAATTGTCTTTCTGATACCAAGGTATCAAGTTTGGCAAGCCTTATAAAAATGAGTTTGGATATTTCTTTTCCTCTATTCTATGGATACATTTGTTTAGATCAGCCTTATTTGGACTAAATTTTTGTAAAGCCATTTGGATCTGCAGTTTTCTTTGTGGGAAGAGTTTTAGTTTCAGATTCAATTTCTTTGATAGATATAAGACATTCGGCATTTTTAAATTTCTTCTTGCAGTAATTTTGGTAAATGGGTTTCTAGGGAATTTGTATATTTCACCTTAATCTTCCAGTTTATTGGCATAAATATGGGCAGAGTGTCAATTTATTAACATAAAGTTGTTTATGATATCATCTCACTGTCCTTTTAATGTATGTAAGATTCATAGTGATATCCCATTTTCAATATCTGATTTTGGTATCTGTGTTGTCTCTCTCCCCTGCTTTTTTCTCCCCTCTAGATTTGTCTTGCTAAGGTTTTTTTTTTTTTAATATTTTATTTTTTGATTTAATTTAGAAGGAGAGAGTGAGAGAGAGAGAGAGAGAGAGAGAGAGCACGAATGTGATTGGGGGAGGAGGTGAGGAACAGAGCGGTAGGAAGAGGAAGAAGAAAAGAATCCCAAGCGGACTCTGCAGACTGCCCATTGCCTGCAGAGCCTCCCATGGGGCTCAATCTCACAACCCTAGAGATCCCGACCTGAGCTGAAACCAAGAGTTGGAGGCTTAATCGACTGTACCACCTCGGTGCTCCTTGCTAGGGGGTTATTAATTATATTAATCTACTTAAAGATTAAGATTTTGGCTTTGTTGATTTACTCGATTGTGTCTTTTTTTGTTTTTTTTTTTAAAGATTTTATTTATTTATTTGACAGTAGATGGAGAGGCAGGCAGAGAGAGAGAGAGAGAGAGAGAGCCCGATGCGGGACTCGATCCCAGGACCCTGAGATTGGCTTAACCCACTGAGCCGCCCAGGCGCCCCTATGTCTTTTTTTTTTTTTTTTTTTTTTTCCTTAAATTGATTTCTGCTCTTACCTTTTTGCTTCCCTTCTGCTTTTTTTGGTTTTAATTTGCTGTTCTTTTTCTAGCCTTTGAGTTGGAATCTTAGATCATTGGTTTTCAACCCTTCTTGTTTTTTAGTATATAAATTTAAAGGTTTATGCTTTCTTCTAGGTACTGCGTTAGTAGTGTCCCTGGCCACACATCAAGTAGTCAGGGGCTCCTAATGGTGGAAATGTGGGATGGGACCTGCAGGAATCTCTGAGTCATTGGAGGAAAGCCATGCAGAAGAGCTGCCTGGCCTGCATTGGCTTGTGATATAAGAAACAACTTTGAGGTATCTGGCTGCTGAGTTTTCCATCTGGTTTATTTGTTTGTTTTGTAGTTTGCTGTAGCTTGGCCCGGTTTACCTGATACAAGAGGACTTGTCTTATATCAGCGCCTGTGTTGGTCCACATGACAGTTTTCCAAGACCTTTTCTCTTTTACATCCCCAAATATCAATATTAGGAGATTCTTGCTGTCACACAATTTTACTGAAGATGGGGGAGGGTAGTGAAGAAGTATTAATACAGAAAAAGAAGAAGTATTAATACAGAAAAAATCCCTAGGAAAGGGAGGGGGAGGCATGTTAAATTTATCAGTGTTTCCTATT